>NC_090728.1:112925166-112932666 GCF_036898095.1 Palaemon carinicauda | reverse complement strand
CCTTGGTCTTATCCCTAAGTGGTTTTTTCTGAATTTATTTTCGATAAAACTATACTGGGGTGTTACTGTACCTTCCTGTTCCAGTAAGTCTGGTTCAAAGAGGGACAGAACAACAGAGTTTTTTAGTCTGAGTCTGTGTTTGTCTGGCTTGGGGTAGAGTCTCCCTCGCTGGCCTGACACAGACAAAGGTGGCTTAGCCTCCTTAGGTCACTACCGAAGGTTTCTGTGGATATGATTCCTTCTTTTGTGATCTACCAGACTAGTCCTTGTTGCTGTTCTCGGGGGAGGATAAGTTTCTTTCCCTGGGAGTAGCAACACCTTCCTTGCTTTGGTGCTTTGGGAGCTGGCAAGTATTGCTGGCCTTCCCCCTTAGATCTCCCTTAGGCTAAGATAAGTTTCTTGGCTGCGGGTGATCCGTCACTAAAGCAAGGTTGGTAGGACCCTCTTGTCCCTTCCCCCTCTATCTCCGTAATGGCCTAGCCATTACAGTACTGTATGTCGTTCTACATCTGGACCTAGTATAGTTTAGGATGTGGAATTGACTCAGACCCTTGCCGGCCGGCAGCTCTGCCGGCCGGCAAGGGTCTTATATTTTGAGTGCTACCCGGACCTTCCTTGGTCCCTCATCCATGCCTGCCTGTAGAGCCAGACGGCATTGGTCAGGAAGCCTGAATTAGATTCTCCCCTTCCTTATATGCACTCTTTCGGATTGCCGGGCTTGGAGGTAGTGTACACTCTTATCCCGGCATCCATTCTAATTTTCTTCTAGTGCTGTATCCGACCCGGCTGCCAGACTATGAGGCCGGCTGCCGGGCAGGTGTAGTCCTCTGGTTCTTTTGCTGCCGGCTGGCATCGGTCTTGTACCTTTGCCGGCCGGCTAATGTCAGCCCTTGTCTGCCGGTCACCAAGAGTGTGGCCGGCAGCTGGGTACTACCTTGTGTAGTTGCCGGCCGACATTGGCTGTTGCCGGCCGCCAGTTGCTGCCGGCCGGCACATGCATTTGAACCAGAGTTCTGCCGCCTTATAGCTGTTAAGTAGTATACTTTAAAGCTAGTTATGGTGTGTGCCGGCCGGCACGTATCCTCCTATACTGTACTAGTATTCTTCAGTATAACATATACAGTAGGAAGAAAACTATGGTATGGGTTTTTGGTACAGCACTGTGTGTTCTAACACTTTTGTGTTTTCTTGCACATTCCTTTGCTGTTGCCCTACAGATAGGAAAGTGAGTTCTTTCCTGTCTATCATCCAGGATTTTAAAATCATTGCTTAGGTGTGAGCTTCACCTGTTTCCTTCTGGAAACCTTGCATTGGTTACTCTAGAAGAGATTAACCATTTGATTTTATTATCCGGAAGGCTTCAACAATGGGTTGTGAGGGAAACACAAATGTGTGTCTTTCCTTTATGAATTGTTATGCTATACTGTGCATATCCAGTGATACATAGTTCACTTGATACTCATGGAAATTTCTTCTCTTTACAGGAGGACCCTCCGAAGTGCGGAAATGTTTTCTGCAACGTCCGCAGCAAGTACTTCTGCGGACATGAGTTTTGTAGGAGACACGCAGCATGCGCTGTCTCCAAGGATGATCTCCAGTATTGGGACCCTCAGGTATGTACTGTGTGCACTAATCTGATTACTGAGGCTTTTGATTCCCCTAGGACGACGGAATCAAGGGATATAGCAAGGGAGAAGCTTCGTACCTGGGTAAGGGGCTTCCAAAAGAACACCTCTGGCCCTTATCTTCCAAGTGAGAAGATGAGGGCGTATCTTTTCCCTAAGGCATCAGCTGATGCAGTGATTCCCCAGCCTCAAGAGGAGATCCCCCAAGATCAGGTCCAGGTGGACGTTGAAGTCGCGGTCGCGATGCAAGACATCCAGTTGGAGGACAGGATGTCTGACGTGGACGAGCGTTTGGAAGAAGACCTCCTGGCAGAAGGTCAGGATGAAGTTCAAGCCCCGGACGTCGTAGAGGAAGAGGTCGACGAGGTGTCGGCTACTCCGGTTTAGATTCCGGAGCCTATTCCCTCAACATCGGCCTGTCTCCCAGTAGAGCTGGGACAGGCCCTCTCTTCGATTGTTGGAATGATCCAACAAATGCAGAAGGAGAATCAGGAGAAGGCGGCTGCTATGGAACTGCGGATGCAGTGCCTTGCAGAATCACATGGGCCCCGGAAAAGGCTCAATGTGAAAGACCTTCCCTTGTGCTCAGATGCTAACCCATGGAGGTATGCTTAGCACATGCCGATGACGACTGGAAAGATCGTCATCTCAGATAAGCTGGGTTCAGTTCCCCTAGAGGAGGTGGAATTCTGGCCCAGCAAGGCATCATATCCGGACTGCTATGTCCGGCTGAGAAAAGAACCAGCTTCAAGGGAGGAGACAGAGCCGAAGGAGGTTATAGTCATGGACCACGCTAAGGCTCAAGCCCTACTTTCATCCTCGATGAAGGAGAGGGGCTTCTCTAACTCGAAGGTAGCTGCATTGAGCAAGAAGCTCCCTTCCTTTGTGTCTTCTCCTGCTAGAGCCTTCCCCTTTTTACAGAAAGGGTTTGCGGCTGTCCTAAAGGCAGTCGAGGCCGGCAAGCCTTGCCCCTCCCTGGAGGAGTGTAAACCCTTGTCGCTGGCCCTGCCTATGGACCACAAAGACTGGAAGGACGTCCATCTGACGTTCTCAGTAGGAAAGTTGGAGGCTGATATTGCCGGACGGCAATTCGGCGAGGACCTCCCCAAGCTGTCTGACTTTCTTTTACGAAGAGAGTTCGAGACAAAAGAAAGACTGGCTGCCTCAATGTCTCTTCAGACTACTCTTGAGATGATGGCAAGTGACCCCAAGGTCCATGAAATGTTCATGGTGGTGGCTAAGACTCACCTAGCCACAGTGACGAAGGACCTTTATGGCTTCGTCAAGGCGAGGAGAGCTTGTAGGGAGTTCGTGTTCACCGGGGCTACGGTGAGGCATGAGCCAAGGAAGTTAATCTCCTCCAACATTTGGGGAAAAGACCTTTTCCCTACCGATGTGGTCAAAGAAGTTGTTGATAAGGCCGCCGTGGAGAATAGAAACCTTCTCCAGAAGTGGGGCCTGGCTATCAAAAGAAAGTCTTCCCCGGATGAGGGTCCTCAACCAAAGAGGAAGAATATGAGGACTAGGCTACCGTCTCGGCCAGCCAAGCCCTCTAGACAGCAACAGCAACTGCAATTGCCATTGCCTCCAGTGCCCCAGATGGTGGCACAAACCCCGACCACTTTTCAGTGGGTACCCCAGGCTGTGCCGGGTCAGTCCACGGCATTCACCCCAACGTTCGAAGGACAGTCTTCTTCCTTTCGAGCAAAGCCTAGAGGAGCAGCCAGAGGCTCGTCTAGGCGCCCCTCAAGGGGAAGGGGATTCAGGGGTGGTCGTGGTCAGGGAGGCAAGACCTCAGGACGGCAGTCCAAGTGAAATGATACCGGTAGGAGGGAGACTGATGAAATTTTGGGATCGTTGGACCTTCGATCCCTGGGCCCACAGCCTACTCAAGAATGGACTGGGCTGGAGCTGGTACAGCACTCCACCCCCGTGCCTTCGGTTTTTCCAACACTCCACCCCCGTTCTGGAGGAGTATGTTCAAGAACTGTTGGAGAAAAAGGTGATCCGAAAGGTGAAGTCCATCAAATTCCAAGGGAGGCTGTTTTGTGTTCCCAAGAAAGACTCGGAAAAGCTCAGAGTCATTCTGGACTTGTCGCCACTCAACAAGTTCATAGTGAATTGCAAATTCAAAATGCTAACTCTGCAACACATAAGGACCTTACTGCCCAAGAGGGCATACTCAGTCTCAATAGACTTGTCAGACGCCTATTGGCACATTCCAATCAGCCGTCGACTCTCCCCCTACCTAGGGTTCAGGCTACAACGGAGACTATACGCCTTCAGAGCCATGCCATTCGGGCTAAACATAGCCCCAAGGATTTTCACGAAGCTGGCGAGCGCAGCTCTCAAACAATTACGCCTAAAGGGAATTCAGGTAGTAGCCTACCTGGACGACTGGCTGGTGTGGGCAGCATCCGAGACAGAATGCTTGCAAGCTTCCAGTCAGGTGATCCAGTTCCTAGAGTACCTAGGCTTCAAGATCAACAGAAAAAAAGTCTCGACTTTCTCCATCTCAAAAGTTCCAGTGGCTGGGAATCCACTGGGACCTTTTGTCAGACTGTTTCTCCATCCCGGCGAAGAAAAGGAAGGAGATAGCGGGTTCTGTCAAGAGACTTCTAGATTCCGAAAGGATATCAAGACGCGAACAGGAGAGGGTACTAGGCTCTCTCCAGTTTGCTTCGGTGACAGACCCAGTGCTAAGAGCACAGCTAAAGGATGCAACCGGAGTTTGGAGAAGTTATGCATCAAACACGCGAAGAGATCTGAGAAGACCAGTGCCGCCTCGGCTACGTACTCTTCTCAGGCCTTGGTCCCAAGCCAGAAATCTAAAGAAGTCGGTTCTTCTTCAGCCACCTCCCCCGTCGATGACGATTCACTCAGACGCCTCAAAGGAGGGATGGGGAGGTCACTCTCATCGGAAAAAAAGTCCAGGGGACTTGGTCCAAGCTATTCAGGACCTTTCACATAAACTTTCTAGAAGCTATGGCAGTGCTCCTTACCTTAAAGAAAGTCTCCCCGCGTCACTCGATCCACATAAGATTGGTGATGGACAGCGAGGTGGTTGTGAGATGCTTGAATCGACAAGGGTCGAGGTCACCACCTCTCAACCAGGTGATGTTGGCCATTTTCCGATTGGCGGAAAAGAAGAAGTGGTACCTGACGGCAGTTCACCTTCAAGGAGTCCGCAACGTGACAGCGGACGCTCTATCCAGGCTCACACCGATAGAGTCGGAATGGTCCTTAGACGCAGGATCATTCTCCTTCATTCTGAATCAAGTCCCAGAACTGAAGATAGACCTCTTTGCGACGAAAGACAACAAGAAGTTGCCCCTGTACGTGTCCCCGTACGAGGACCCCTTAGCGGAAGCAGTGGACGCGATGTCCCTCGACTGGAACAGATGGTCCAGGATTTATCTGTTCCCCCCTCACAAACTTCTGTTGAGGGTCCTCAACAAACTGAGATCCTTCAAGGGAGTAGCGGCAATAGTGGCCCACAAGTGGCCGAACAGCATGTGGTTCCCCTTGGCGTTGGAACTACAGCTGAAGTTTGTGCCGCTACCACATCCAGTTCTGACCCAGCGAGTCCAGAAGTCGACTGTCTGCGCTTCATTACAGAAAACCCGGACCCTGCAGCTCATGATTTTCTCTCCCTTGCGGTGAGAAAGCGTTTCGGGATTTCGAAAGCCAGCATAGACTTCCTAGAGGAATATAAGTGCAAATCGACTAGAAGGCAATATGAGTCATCTTGGAGAAAATGGGTGGCCTTTGTAAAGGCGAAGAATCCGCAGGAGATCTCGACAGACTTCTGCTTATCTTTCTTCATCCACCTCCATGGTCAAGGGTTGGCAGCTAACACGATTTCAGTGTGTAAGTCTGCTTTGATGAGACCCATTTTATATGCCTTCCAGATCGACCTAGGTAACGAGATCTTTAATAAAGTTCCGAAAGCCTGCGCTAGGCTCAGAGCTTCAGCACCTCCAAAGCCCATTTCATGGTCTTTAGACAAAGTTCTTCATTTCGCCTCCCTGTTGAGCAATGAATTATGTGCGTTAAAGGATATGACACAAAAAGTTATTTTCCTATTTGCACTCGCGTCCGGGGCCAGGGTTAGTGAGATCGTAGCCCTCTCGAGAGAGGCAGGTCGTGTTCAGTTCCTGGATGGGGGAGAACTGAACCTGTTTCCGGATCCTACGTTTATCGCCAAGAATGAGTTACCCACCAACAGGTGGGGTCCCTGGAGAATCTGCCCTCTGAAAGAAGATGCATCTCTATGTCCAGTAGAATGCCTAAAGGTCTATCTTCGTAGAACTTCAGACTTCAAGGGTGGTCAACTATTCAGGGGAGAAACATCAGGCTCAAATTTATCTCTGAATCAACTCAGAGCGAGAATCACATATTTTATTCGCAGAGCGGATCCTGACAGTACACCCGCAGGTCACGATCCGAGGAAAGTTGCCTCATCCCTAAATTTCTTTAATTGTATGGACTTTGAACATCTCCGTTCATACACCGGCTGGAAGTCTTCCAGAGTGTTCTTTCGCCACTATGCGAAGCAAGTAGAGGAACTAAAGAGATCTATGGTAGCAGTGGGTCGTGTGGTTAACCCTACTGTTTAACTCTGCGAGGAACAGTGGTCTTAATTGGGACGATTAAGTCCAGGGTGAGTGTGTAGGTACATACTGTACTACAAACTAAATGAGGGCACCGAGTGCCCACATAGACTGTTCCCTTTTCAAAGGTGAACCTAGCATAAGTGCAGACATGTGTGCCGAGCGTTTCTAACGCTAATGTGATTGATTTGTAATACAGACTTTTATGACTTGATACCTCGGTATCTCAAAAAAGTGGCATTGGATGTTTTTTCTTTCAGATAAACAAGTTCTGTTTACTATCATACTTATGCTTAAAGTTTTGGGTTATTCTCTTTTTATATATATATATATATATAATTGTTGTTAACCTGTCTATTTATTGTCTGTTAATAAACTTGTTCTTGAGAACCTTGCGTCTCTTTCACCTGTGTCAATTTATTGGTATAATTGAGCATTTATTCTATGTACCTTATCTGGGATAATTCTAATAGAATTGTTCTTTTATGCAAGCTATGTTGCGTTGGTTTATGAAGTCCCCTAATGGGAGGACTCCGTCCCATAAAGGGACGAGGGCGGTTTTATTAGTTTCTTCCTATGCGGATATAAACCTTTGTCCAATACAAGTATTGTGCGGATTACTGGTCAATATTTCATATTGACGCAGTGGTTTTTTACAAAATATGCTTTACTTAATATAGGGCGAGACCACTATATTAGCTTGCCTGGTATTCATATATAGGTATATGTACTCTTCGAGACTTTTCCAGAGTCTAGTAGGACTCTTCCCTGTAGGGGGCAGGAAGCTCTAACATGGTTTATAGTTAGTTGAAAAGATGTATAACGGTAACATCTTAGGTCTCTAGGTCTAGTCGACCGGGAAAAATTACCTCCGGGGAGTACGGCACGTTCTGAGAATCCACAGATACAGTAATGCTCTGGTATACTTCCATCAGGACGACATGGCTTGAGCCCAAAAAACGGATTTTGAGCGAAGCGAAAAATCTATTTTTGGGTGAAATGGCCATGTCGTCCTGATGGACCCGCCCTTGCCTTTCTAAGAAAGGGCTGTAGGACCCCTCCCTACATACAGTATCTGTAGCACCTCGTGTACGCTACAAAGAATACAGATGGCGCCAGGATTGGCGCCAGGCACGCATACGAATCGGAAGATAGGGAGCCTTGGGAGCGGCTCCCCCTTTTTCTTTCCCGAATTCGTTTCTCTGTTCGGGATGCAGATTGCCATGTGGCGTGTCAAGAATACGTCCTCTGATATGTCGCGA
>NC_090728.1:112907666-112920166 GCF_036898095.1 Palaemon carinicauda | reverse complement strand
CTTTACGTGTAGATTGATGAGCTTAAATACAAATAATCTCTACTCTCCTTTACCGGATTCTGTGATTTGAAAAAAATCACAGTAACGTCTAAATAATCATGAGCAATCAGGAGGACATCTGAAGGCTAAAGTTGGTTTCAATAGAAGGTCAAAAGCAGGTGGAAGTGCGGATACAAAACTGTCACAGCAGGTTGAGCGTCTTGGGCAGTATTGAAGATCAATATATAAACGAGTAACTAGTGTTATTCACTTCATTGCTGAACGGGGATTAGCATTTAGAGGGGATAACGAATTAGTTGGTTCACCTAGAAAGGGAAACTTTCTAGGCATTCTTGAACTTATATCTCGGTACAAGGACTTTCTTGCACATCATATCAAAACTGAAGCCAATCGTGGAAAGGGTCACACAAACTATTTATCATCTACAATAATGGAAGAAGTATTCAGCATAATGGGTGGAGAACTCCTCAGAGAAATTATTTATTGAGTAAAGAAGTCAGAATACTTCAGTCTCTTTGGATTCCACGCATGATGCAGCCCACATTGACTAACAGACCCTTGTTTTCAAGATCTACATATATTTCTTCAGAATTTGCTTGTATTGAGATACATAGAGAATTATAGAAATGTGGAATGCTTTGTAACCTTTATAGCAGTGGTCCTGAAAATATGTTCAATGCTTTGATAGAATCTTTGAACACACATGACCTAGATTTTTGTAACTGCCGTGGACAATGCTACGACAATACATAACCAATGAGTGATAAATACATTGGTCTTCAAGCCAAAGTGAGAGAGAACAGCCTTGCATCCTGGATCCCTTGTGCAGTACATTCACTTGAGTTGATTGGTAAAAATTTTGTAAAATGCTGCTCAAGTACTGTACTTCCTTGAAAAGTTTTTTTTTTTTTTTCCTTCACAATTTTAAGCCATCGGTATCAACTTTTGGATGAGGCTTTAAAGAATAGTGATTCATCATAGACTCTCAAACGTGTGGCAACATTGCACTCGTCCAGCAGAGCTGATGCAACTAAGGCTATAATTAAGGATGACTATGAGCAAATCAAGGACGTACTTAAACATATTGTTGATGACGTTCAAAAAAAGGCGTGCATGCTGTGAACCAGAAAGACTTTTAAAACAGATGAATATGCATGAAACAGGAATTTAAACCATCTTTGAGAATACTATTCTGTAAAGAACAGATGCAACTAATAAAACTCGAAAACACACAAAACTTAATCTAAATACTTCTGTGGCATCACTGACTAGCTTGGAAGGCTATGCTGCATAAAAGAGTGACTCCTTCCACACTTATGAAAAAGAATGTGAACAGCTGTTTTAGTTTGGTTCAGCATATTATAAGCAGACAGAATCTCGGCAGGAGCACCACAATGTGCGTCTTAACCCATTGGATTACAGACAGGCAGAAGTAGTACAACTCAGCCCTTCTAATAAATACAGATTGCAAACTTTCTTGCTTATTATTGAACAGTTTACCTCTTCTCTCCACCAACATCTAGAAGCATACAAATAGATATCAAGTCAATTTAGTTTTTTTTTTACACATCTGCAAAAGTTTTCTTCAGATGAAATTCGTGACTCGGCAAAACAACTCGTCAGGGCATATCCAGATGAATTGGATACTACATTTAAATAGGAACTGTGCCAGTTTGTAACATTTGCTAATTTATTCACAGATTAGGAGCCAACAGTTATCAACACTGAGCTTTTCCTGTATAGACTTACATTGGCAAGAGTGTGCAAGACACTTTCCAAAACATAGACATAGCCCGACGAATATATTTTGTTTTGATGGTGACAAATTGCAGTGGGAAATGTTCTTTCCCAAAGCTGAAATTATTTGAAAACATATTAAGGACATCCATGAAACAGAAAAGTCTTTTATTTCTGACTATAATGAACTTCGAGTCAGATGTATTGCGAGAACTGGGCTTCAACTAAATCATCAGTGAATTTGCAATAAAAAAAATCAAGAAAAGTGTCGAGAAAGTAATCCTTGTTATATATACAAATAAGAATGAGCTATTATATTTGCGTTATTTGCCTTATCATTTTATATAAATAATTGTAATTACTATATATATATATGTAAATGAATATGGTATGCACAACTCATGCTTATTATATTTTGTGTTTATGCATATCAATAACATTGCAAAAGACTAGTCCATTGCAGTATTTGCTAAATAAAACTGTTCTAGTAATATATTAGTATTACTCTATTTTGGTTACTAGATTAATTAGACTATAGTTTGCAATGTATGCAATGGGAGTTAGAAAGGGGTCTCCCACCAGATTGGGCCCCAGGCCATCCACCAGCTTAATCTGGCCCTGTATACTTGGATTGTAAATCTGGTATCAAGAGGAATGTGGAAATAGTATAATCTTACAGATCTCTGGACTGTTATTAAATAGATTTCTCTCACCACATAGCAAGAAATGTATATGCTTAGAATATGTTAAGCTAGTACATTTCTATACAGCAAGGTCAAGGAACTAGAAAATAGAATTTAATATCTTAATGGAGACATAACACACCAAGGCAAGATCCCTCGTTACATTTCGTAGGGAAATCATATTACAGTTGGGGGAAGCTGCTGAAAAATTTGTGAACAGAAACAAACATGAATTAAGTATTACAAGACTTGTCATAGAGACCTCTCTCGCTGATTACACCGGTGACCGGAATTCTTGCCGCATACATTTTCGCCGTAGGACTTTTTGTCACGGACTTTTTGCCGTAGGAATCTTTGCCACTAGGTATTTTTGCCGTAAGGAATTCTTGCCGCAAATTGCATATTACTTTTATAATTTAACGGTATATGAAAGAGTTGACCTATAAAAAAAAAAATAAGTATAGTGGTCTACATACATACATCTAATGCGATGGATGGTCTCTGATAATTAGCTCTTACTTAGGAAGTTTTAAACAAGCAGTTTTAGCCCATACATACACTCCACTGGTCTTTGATAAATAGCTCGTGCTTCTAAAGTTTAAAACAAATGTGAGTGTAACCGGATGTTTGTTTCATTTAGCTAAAAATAAATTTTCGAAAAGTCTGTGAATTTGGCCATAAAGTGCGTTACCAGAGTGATTTGGAATTTAACACCTTGGTCAAATGCTTTACAGCACTTGCATTTGTTCCTTCTAGTGACGTTATTAGAGCATTTGAGGAACTAGTTGACAACGATGATTTGCCTCAGGACCGGGTATCTTATTTTTAGACGTATTATATTGGTGGGGTAAGAGGCAGTGGCCCTCGTAGACGAAGAGTCGGTCCAACATTTCCTGTTGATATGTGGAATGTTTATGAACGGACTTTAAATAAGTTACCAAACACCAATAATAGTGTAGAAGGGTTTCATAATGCCTTGCAAAGTTCTGTTACAAATATCAACCCAAATATTTGGCAATTAATTAACCTTTTGAAAGACAAAGAGAGTTTAGCAAAAAAGAAAAGAATTGATATTGAACGCGGCGAAGCATCTCACATGAAGAAAAGGTACAAAGATGTTTATGTACGAATACAAAGAATTGTTTCGAGATATGATTTTCAGCGTAAAGTACACTATTTACGGAGTATTGCAATGAATTTGCACTCATTCTAAACTTGATTAAAGTTTTTTTTTTTCAAATATTTTGAATTTTGAATGAATAAACCTTCTATATTGTAATACCTTTGTTATTGATTTTATTTTGACAATGATGAATATTTGAATATTTATTGTAACTTCAATTGCTCTTAAATTTATTACTTGTTTTAGATAAATAAACTTTCAGTTTTATAATACACTATTATTCTCATACCCTTTTATACTCATAATTTAGGTATATTTTATTAATTATACGGCATTCATGTATGTAGTAGAGTGTATGTATGTATGCTAAAAACTGCTTGTTTAAAACTTCGTAAGTAAGAGCTAATTAAATGTATGTGTGTATGTATGTATGTATGTATGAATGAATGTATGTATGTGTGTATGTATGTGTGTAAGTAGGTATGTATACTTCTTGTTTATAAACAACTTGTTTTAAACTTTAGAAGCACGAGCTTTTTATCAAAGACCTGTGGAGTGTATGTATATAAAACTGCTTGTTTAAAACTTCATAAGTAAGAGCTAATTATCAGAGACCTCCATCGCATTAGATGTATGTATGTAGGCCACTATACTTATCTTTTTTATAGGTCAACTCTTTCAGATACCTTTAAATTATAAAAGTAATATGCAATTTGCGGCAAGAATTCCTTACGGCAAAAATACCCAGTGGCAAAGTTTCCTACGGCAAAAAGTCCGTGACAAAAAGTCCTACGGCGAAAATGTATGCGGCAAGAATTCCTAGAACCGATTACACAATCTAGTAAGTGGATTGATCGTGTTTACACATCCCTGGATTTATAGATTTCAACGATTCAAATAGCTTAGGCTGAGAATGTTCGTCTGGAATATAGTAGATGGGAAGCAGCAGAACAAAGAGCAGCATTAATCCATAAAATCAGGAATGAAGACCTGAATCAGATAGGAATTCAGTCGGTAAATATCCAGAACAAAGATGGAAGAGATGTCTGAGACCAGGTGGAATAATGTTTAGGTTCTATCAGCAGTGATCCTATTACCGTTTTAACCATTGATGAAAAATCAGATATTAAAACGTTAACAACAATGCTGATTACATATATCTTATCGTAAGGTTCCATGGAATAACAGAGTAGCTCAGTACTATTTTTCTACTCTATCTATCGCCATGCCCCTGTTTCCCATACCAATCCTTCCCTATCTAATGCATTGCCCTGCCGTACCCATTCCCTTCTTCAGCTCTTCATACCCTACATTTTCTCTCCCTTACACACTCCCTTTACAACTCCTTATATCTCAATTTCTATTTCTTTCTCTTTCATTCTGTTTACCAGAACTAATTTCTAATGTGAAATTACGTGTTTTTAATTAACCGTTGAGATCTGTCATATAAAATCCAGCTATTCTCGATATCGCCAGTGACATGTATTAATTACTTTTAATTAGAAGGTGACGCCATTACCTTTAAATCTTTCGACTGATGAGGCCATTCATCACAGGCTATATATCATGACAAACCAATTAGTTAAAGATTTTTATTGGAAATTTCGGTTAATTCAATAGATTAAAGCTGTATGAATATTCTTAACCTTAATTTACAGTTTGTTTTGCTAAAAATATAATAACTTTCTTGATTACTAGGTATCAAAGACCTTTATTGTTCTTGTGACTTAACAATGGATGTAATCAATATTTCATAATGAGAACCAGAAGTAAGCTTTAAATATCAGTGGCTAAAAAGACGTGTTTCAATACAGCTGTCATAAGGTGAGAAATATTAATCAGCTAATGAGATCAATTGCTGATAATTATATAAATAATTATTCTAAAAGTATGCACTATTTCAAGACGTCATAGGTCTCATTTGACTATGACGTCAATCTTTACCTGCGATATTTCTTAGAAAATAGCCTAATCTGTTCGATATTGCTCGAGTTAATTATCTTTTCGTCATTTTCAAATTCTGGATTAAAGCGAAGTCTTTTACATATAATTTTCCCTTTATTTCTAATGTTTTCAATGAGTCGTGGTTTTCAAGGGCTATAGTAATCTTAAATCTTGATATACTGTAAACTCAGTCCCAGCTGAAGGTGTACCTAGTCCCAGCTGTCAGCAATTTGTTTGTCGGATTTTCTTCACATTTTTGGTTCCTATTTTTCGTATATGTAAACTATCATTTTATGTTCTTTAATATTTTTTTATTGGGCTGTGCCGCCTTTTATAGCCTTGTCCAGGAACTTTAGTGCATTGTACAGTTGGGCACAGGAATTCCTGGCACATCTCGATCTTGGGAAAAGCCCCATGTCGTACCCTTACCATGTCAGGGTGCCTGAAAACCTCAAATCAATCAGTCAATCAATCATACCCTCACTGCATTACGAGTAACCTAAGAGATACTGTAGAGAGAGATGGCGGAGGAGGTGGGTGATGCTACACACAGGAAATCACCGTGCAGTTGGATTGTGACAGGGTGAAATTCCTCAAAGCGAGGTGAACCAACTGTGCATTATAATCTATGAGTTCAATTTACTTTAATTACATAAACAAGCTAATAACCTTTTGTTTTAATTGGGTCATAGTTCTGGCATTCCTTAAACTTCCTGGAGAAATAAGCCACGTGGTATTCAATACCAACCTTCCCTCTCTGCAGAAGTACACTACCAGCTGTTCAGTCACTGGCATCTATGTGCAAGAAAACCTCTCCCAGAAATTTGGGTTTTGTAACCATGGGAACTTATGAAACTATCCTTTAAAAACCTCAGGGCCCTTATTCAAAATTAGACGGGAACGCACTTGGTGTGAAGGATTGTAACCAGTGATCCCTGCCAAATCATTATCTAAGATAATCTGGACTCCTGAAATGAGCTCTTTGACGATGATTGTCATCTGCACTAACACAGACTGGAAGGAGGACTCCAGATAGTTTGTATGCAAAAGCGAGGTTTCTTGACCTGACACACAACCAACTGGTACTATCTCTCTGAAACTTCAGAGCTTAATAAACATCAATGCCGAATGATATAGAATGGTTTGTTCAGCTCCAATATAACAATGAATCCTAACCACAGTAGGGCCAGCTTCTTGTTCCTGCAGTGACACAGAACTACTATGCTGGAAGGCTTTCTTCCCTACAGTAACACTTGCTTTCAGTTTCCCTTTTTTGTCAAGTTAAATTGTACTAACTTCACTGTGCCCTTATTCTTTGAGTGGCACTGACTTTCTCTTGGCCTTGGTTGCCACAGTGAGTACACCTTTTACCTTTGGACCACGTAGGGGCCACCTGTCACTAGGCAAGGCTGGCTCTCAGAGAAGCGACTATCTGATGATCGGGTGCAGAATCCCATGGCACTGTCCACTGATATCCTCCATAGGCGAGAAGTATAAGGAAAAATGAATGGGGCTTTCTAGTCCATTTTAGAGTATACTTAACCAATGAGTTTGGTTGAACTACCTTTGGACAAGCTCTCCTCAACCCAGTGGATTCTTTCCATTCATCTGCTAAAATCGCAGCAGAATGTACCGTATTCACCTTTAGTTCCTTACTTTGGACAAGCTCTCCTCAGCCTAGTGGATACTTTCCATTCATCTTCTAAAATGGCAGCAGAATTTACCATATTCACCTTCCAAGGTAGTCACGTGCCTCCCCTGATACAGTGTTCAGGTACGGAATTGCTCTAAGTATGTGTGCTCACTTAACGGTCTGCATTCTTTTTGGGTACTGTAATGTTGATGTATCACTCATAGGCTATG
Organism: Palaemon carinicauda; assembly: GCF_036898095.1. Taxonomy (NCBI): domain Eukaryota; kingdom Metazoa; phylum Arthropoda; class Malacostraca; order Decapoda; family Palaemonidae; genus Palaemon; species Palaemon carinicauda. The sequence continues at coordinate 112,912,816 of NC_090728.1, read as the reverse complement.
GTCACTCGACAAGCCAATACAACATGCGTCTTGTTTCCTCCCCTTTTCGATATGTATTAGGGACGATTACCATAGTATTTAGAACCATATCCTTAACAGTGGAATAATCCTGGCTTTCCTGTACAGTTAGGGTGGTATACATTTGTAGGTCTCTCCTTATCAACTTAGATGGCAAGATGAGTACCAGCTAAGTACCCAGCCTTCATGTGATACTCACAGATCCGTGAGTAGTTTTTCAAATGCAGAGAAAACATGTTTCTGGCTCTTCCTCCTCATAGGTTTCCAATGATTTGGTCACATCACTAGGATGCAGCATGCCACAGGGTTCTTGGGTTTCCCTCTCTGTGACAACTAGAATTCCCTCATGAAGCCTGAGTCATGCTTATTTACGCGCAACCTCCCGTGCCCCGATTTCTAGTTCCATCTTCTTTAGCTCTCCATCCTTGGACCTGCTTCCATGAAACTGGAAAGGAAACTCCAGTTCCACATTAGGTACACAATTGTTAGTCCATTTAGAGAAAAGAAGGAGTAATGGGCAATTGAAAGGCACACACAGTGGGACCATGGGAGGACTGCCTTATGGAGGATACTGTAGGTCCTAAGGTTCCAGCATTGGAAAAATTTCAGGGACCTCCAAAATTTGAAGGTTTTCCTGGTCCTCATTAGCATTAGTATCGTCAAGACTCTGGTTATGGCCACTAAACAGTCCTTGCAACTGCCTTTTCCTATGGCTACTTAGAACCTGAATGCCACCGGCTGTGCATTCATGCCTCTGCTAGGCTTTAGATTGACATAAGAACGGCTTTAGTAGGAGTTCCGAGAAATGGTAATAGGACATTTACCTACTGGACCGTTCATACCCGGTTATTCTGTTCCCAGACACCACGCTATTGGAAAGTGCGTTACTAGACACTTCGCTACTGGATAGTTCATTACTAGGACTCTTCACTACTAGGACAATATGCTACCAAAAGCACAGAATTTTTTAATCATTTTTTTATTGATGTGGTAACTTACATGGTAATAATATTGATAATTCTAGTATAAAATAATCCCTTCACTATTTCTATTATGGTTGGCCTTTTATAATAAACTATTACGCAAATAAGGAAAAAATTAGTCACTAGGTTAGAATTCCTCATTTACTTACATGTTAGTAACGCTTGCAATCTATTAGTTAGTTTCAAGTTATTGGCAATAGCTTAAAGTAAATTTATTCTTTATTTAGGGTCGTAGTGATTAATATTTTCAGAAATCCTCATCTCACAGTCCCAGTACTTTGCTTTTCTTGGAAGTTGGGTTACCTCAATGTATTTGTATCATTTCTGGTCTCCCTAGCGTTTCCTTTTTTTAAGGCATCAATAAATTTTTATGTTAGGGTGTGAGCTTGTAACAGATATTTTAAGGGAGCTATGAAACCCCTATATGTTATTATTGGTCCTTAACATTTCATTGATTGACCTGTCATGCATGTTCACATAGTGTTTGAGACGTTGCTGAGTGAAGAAGTGTTTTCGTTGTGTTCGTCTAATTCTCACCCTGAGCTGTGTTTCAGCTTATGTTTTCGTTTGTAAAAGCTTTGAAAATATTTAGCCAATCTTATGGAGAGACAGTCCATCAAGGCTAGTCGTCCCATTGTATGGACTTTAAAGGGAAGACGGGAAAAAGTGGATAAGATTTTGCTATAACAGGTGTTACCACAAGAAGTGTGTATTTCTAGAGACAAACATCAGTGATGAAGACCTAACAAACTTGAAAAAGATTCGTCTACTCTGTCTAGATGAAGCCATTATGGCCAAGAAAACTATATGGAAAATGGAGGAGTTGAAAATGAATGACTTTAATATAAACGGAGATGAGGTGACAATCATTGAATTGCAACACTGAATTGCAGAACTCATTGCGGACATGGAATCAATTAAGTTAACACTTCAAACATTGATGGACCCAAAACCAGAGAAAATGACATATGCTGACAAAGTTAAGGAAAAAATCTACTGGTAATTAAATCGACTGGAGCATCAACTAAAATCACTGACAGAAAAAATGAGGTAGAACGTGCACTTGAGCTCATTCCAATTCTTAATACGAAGTCAACTTCAAATGGAAATATTGTTGTAAACTTAGCTGACGAAAAGATCAGAAAGGAAGCATCAAACAAGATTTTAACCATGGTTGCCGACACTGAGACGAGGAAAATTGGAAAACTAAAACCAAAAATAAGGATATGCAATGTATACAACGATGAAGATGAAATAGTAAACGCTTTGATTCTGAGATATCATCGCCTGGACCATATCCAAAACATAGAAGAGAAAATAAGTCTGGAATGCAAGAAAGGTGCTGCATTTGGGACTGCCCACTATTTGTTGAAATGTGATCCTGAAGTTCGGAAGGCTATACATGATAATGGCGACAAAGTTATGTTGCACTGAGGTACACTTATGACATACTTCATAGGTACCACGCGATCGCCTGCTACCACTGTCAGATGTATGGACATTTTGAAAAAGATAGAAAGACTGATGACAAAGTTTGCGGGAAATGTTCAGAAAAAAAAATCCACCAAAGAATGTAATTCGTAACAAGTAAAATGTCTAAACTGCTCTAAGTTAAACAAACCAAGTGACCACATAGTGAACTCAAGAAATTGCAAAGCTTATGATTTGGAATTGAAATGAGTAGCAGAAAATAATGACCATGGATACTGAAGATGTCACAGACTATGGCTATCTTAATATGTAATCTGTTGGTAATAAAACTATTCTAATTCAAGAATTGATAAATGAGAAATATTTCGACATATTAGCATTATCTGAAACATGGTTAAGTAACTTTGATAAGGCAAAGATGTCTGAAATAACTTCTCACACACACGCCTTCTTTCATTTTCCGAGAGAGGGCAGTTTTGGTGGGGGTGTAGGGCTCTTCATTCATAAGGGTTATTCACATCTCAAGATGTTAAAGAGAACTAGTGTAACAAGCTTTGAATATATAGAAATAAACTTTTAGCACAATTACAAAAAGATATCCATTGTAACAGTTTACAAACCTCAGAGAACAAATACTAGTGTCTACTTTGAAGAATTTAGTGTACTCATTGAGAGGATTATCATGGAAAAAGAATTTAGTTATTTATGGAGACTTAAATCTTTGGATGAATGATGCATCAAATCTTGATGCTTCAGCATTTTGTGAGTTATTGGAATCATATCAATTTGTGAACAATTTTAACTGTGCAACTACTTTGACTGGGCATACATTGAACCTAGTTTTAAGTGATGGAATGAATAACATTTAGGTGATATAAATGTAGAAGAGAAATGCACTATCTCTACTGTGCACAAATTTGTTACATTTAGACTACCTCTACAGAAAGACGTAGTGGTGAAGAAAATAAACTTTAGATATAAATCAAACTCCTCTCCCTTTGTATTTATTGAAGAAGTTATAAAGAAAATAAATGATGCTATCAGCATTCCCTGCGATCATGATAACCAATGTTTTTGGGCGCTACGTATGTTGAGTGCCTTATGATCATATATGATAGGGTGAGTAAAAGCGAATGTAACACGTGTCCACTGATGGAAAAGACTGTAATCGTTAAGACCAAACTCTTTGGCTTGATGGAGAGCCTTTAGAGTCTAGAAAAAAAAAAGAAGAGAAAAAGAATAAATAAAGTGGAATCGGTTATAAACTTTGAGTACATGGGTAGAATACAAAACTGCAATGTGCCAATACAATTACCTACTAAGAAGGAAAAAACTGCAAATAATATAAGAAACGGTCCGCGAAGCAGCACCAGACGTAAATAAGTTATATCCTCGCCTAAATGGTATAATGGGAAATTTAAATGAAAAAACTAGAAAATAATTTTCTAGTATTTTCTAAAAACAGAATAGAAAATATAACCAGGTCATTTGGAAATATTCAACATCAAATTAATGCTACACCTGATATACTGATAAAATTAACGAGATTCAGTGACATAACTCAAGGCGATATCCCCAGGATTATCAAGAGAGAAAAGAAAACAAACTGTGTTATCGATGCAATGGTAATATCTAAAGTAACTGGAGAAAGAAACTTTTCTAGTCTAGCTGATATAATTATTTAAAATAGCAAATATAAGTATCGATGAATGTTAAGTTTCTCAAGCCTGAGAAAATAGCTACATGTACACCGGTTCTGAAAAGTGCTCTAGAATCTAGGTTTATTCGAGCTTAATTCCTGATAATCTAGAGTCTAGATTATCAGGAATTAAGCTCGTATAGACTTATTTCAAATATCTTTTATTTCAAAAGTACTAGAATACGTAATTCTTTAACATCTAATTAGTAATTTAGAAGAAATGAAGCTTTGCCAGACGACCAGACTGCTTACGGAAAATTATACTCTACGGAGACAGCTACCTATTCAATTATAAATTATATGCTGGAAATGGTGGATGAAAATAAATGTGGTATTTTAATATTACTCGATATTAGTGCTGTTTTTCGAATACTTAAAAAGGCCACTTGGATTAAAGAAATTACTGTGGGGAAATTGAAAACTGTTATTCCTCATATGAACCTTTAAACAGCGGGTTACCTCAAGAAAGGTTACTGGGCCCAATTTTATTCTGAATCTATAATTTTGGTCCGTCAAAAATACTACAAAGGCCTGGTGTGAAGTTCAGACTATTTGCAGATGATACACAATTTTACTCCTCCATAAATGATATAGACGACACTAATGACAATCTGAACCGAATTCTTGCCAGTATTAGGGAAAGGATGACAATCAAACAACTAAAATTAAATGAAATTAAAACTGAGTGTATAAGGGTTGGAAAGAAAAACATCGTAGAAAACTTGGGTTATATTCAAATAAACATAAATAACGACTCTGTCCGATATATAGTAAAGTTCGTGATCTAGGCGTATCTCTTGACTGTAACCTGTCTTCCAATGGCCAAATAAATAATGTAGTAAAACTGTTGGTTATCATCCTAGAAACATTGCTTTTATAAAGAAGCACCTGAATGAATATTCTACAAAGAAAGTTGCGATAAACTGTGTTATAACCAGGATTGACTATTGTAACTCCATCTACTACAATTTACCGAAAGTACAACCTAAGAAATTACAAAACATAAGAAACAGAAGAGC
>NC_090728.1:112895166-112902666 GCF_036898095.1 Palaemon carinicauda | reverse complement strand
CTTGATGCAATTTTTGGGCCGAAAATCGTCATCATTCGTCCTTTCCAATCTCACTGGTACGACATTGGGTGGTATGCTCATCGTTTATGTTTCATTTTTAATCTTTTTTTCTTGGGGGGGGGGGGGGGGCGCTGGCACAGTCTGTTCTTTCCAATCCTTCTGACGCAGGCTAATTTCATTGTGCTTATTAGTGCATGAACGAAACACATTCAGATAACATCGTGCTAGTATGAAGAGCCATACCATCACTTCCAAAATCAAAAGTCAACTGTAACTAAATATTTAAAAAAAACATAGCTCTGAACTATGATTACTTTGAACGGAAGATTTCCAGTATAAGATAAACTTATGTGCCGGTCACACTAAAGAACACTTCCATAACCGAGATTTAATTGGTCTTCATGTTTGGAAATTATAAAGCTAGAACTGACGGAAGCATTGAGGCAATTGCCGTATCCCGCAGAACATCAACTTCCAAGATCTACCAATGAAAATGGAGCCTTATTTTTAATACAAGGTGTCAAGATGAGCTTTAATTAGTTCTAGTGTTCTTAACCTGGGGCATCTATACCCCTGGGGGGTATGGGAACTAAATGCTGAGGGTATGGGACTCAATCTCTGCCATCATATGGGTTTTCTGCTCTTGGAAAAGCTCTTCCGGAAGCCTCCTACAATGTTTCATACATGATTGTCAGAGAAAAGAATCTCCACAAAATTAGGAGTCGACACTCTTGAAACCGTGTACGCTAGAGATGGCAAAAATTGTGCTGGGACAGGATGGCGCAAAGCAATCGAGTCAGGTGTTGTTGGCCAACAACACTGTACACAAGAGAATTAAAGACATGAGTCAGGACACAACTCAAGTTATCAGCATGATAAAACAGGCATACAAAATCAACATAGAGATCGATGAATCAACTGACATTTCGAACCACAGTCATGTACATGAAAAGAAGCTTAAGGAAGAGTTTTCATTCTGTGAACGACTCAAAACAACAACAAAAACAACTGGCATATTCAAGCTGATCCCATCGTTCTTTGATCACCATGAGCTGGCATGAGATTTGATTAGTCCTATTTGCGGGGATAGAGCTTCTGTCATGATTGGCAAAAAATCCACATTTCCTCACCACGCACTGTACATTGCCAAGCTCTGGCATCCTAAACATTGCCAAAGAAAAGAAGTGCTGGGAATAGTTGTGCAAACAGTCGACTTTATTCATGGTGAGATTGGACCAAAACACAGTGGAGTACTATACTACACAGAGATACATTGGCTGAGTCATAGCCGTGTTTTAGCATATGTAGCAAAAATCAGATAGATCACATTGGCATTAACAAAGAGAGAGAGGACTCTTGAGAAATGTAAGAAGCTATAGAGGTGCCGATATTGGTAGCGATCACCAGCTCCTCATTGCCACACTGAAATTAAAACTGAAAGCACCTAATAGAAAAATGGATAGAATAACTATGTTTGATACAACTAAGCTTTCAGAAGAAGTGTTCAGAGAAATATTTGCAATTGAGTGTAGGAATCGATTTCCAGACCTAGAAACGTTAGGAGACGAAGAACATATGTTGCAAAAATCAGATAGATCATATTGCTATTAATAAAGAGAGATGAGGACACTTGAGAAATGTAAGAAGCTATGGAGGTACCGATATTTGTAGTGATTACCAGCTCCTCATTGCCACACTGAAACTAAAACTGAAAGCACCTAACAGAAAGATGGATAGAATACCTTGGTTTGATACAACTAAGCTTTCTGAAGAAGAGCTCAGAGAAACATTTGCAATTGAATGTAGGAATCAATTTGTAGTCCTAGAAACGTTAAGAGATGGAGACCAGACAATTAATGAAGAATGGTGTGATAATAAGAACATGTGAGTCAGTTGGTAGTGAAGTCTTGGGACACGCAGTTACAAGGAGAGTGCCATGGATATCAAATGATACTTGGGATACTATAAAAAGGAGACAAGGACCAACATTGTTTGTTGAAACTATTCGTAGAGGTAATCAAAATTACAAGGTAGAGCATGCTAAGCATTCCTGTATTATCAGTGAGGTCAAAAGAAAAGCTAGGAATGTCGGCAGAGAATATTTAGATAGTAAAGCAGATGAAGCTGACAAAGCTATGAATTCAGGAAGTGGCTATACTGTAGGAATTGCTCATACAAATTTTTAATGAAATCTAGACTGCAGCAAAGAAGCAGCAGCATATACCCACCAAAAAGAGTGATGCTTGTGTTATAGCAACAGAGGATGAAGAAAGACAACGTTGGATGGAACACTTTAGTGAGGTTATAAATAAAAGATATGGAGGGAGTAATTTTATTGATATACCTGAAGCTGATGAAGACTTTGGTGTGGCCGTGAATGAATTCAGTGTGTTTGAAGTGGAAGCTATTCTGAAAAAACTAGAGATGGAAAGTCCCGGAATACGATGGAATAAGTGCCGAGATGATACTGGGCGAAAATGAAGTGACTACCAGACTACTTCCAAGATTATTTTGTGGAATGTGGCATGAAGAGGGAAAACCTGATGAATGGGAATTAGTAGTGTTGGTGAAAATAGCTAAAAAGGGAGACGTGTCTGATTACAATAATTACAGAGGCATAACACTCATATCAGTTGTCATGAAAATATATAGTATGATTATTCAAAAGATGTAAAGAAAGATGGATGAAAAGCTGAGAGATGAACAAGCAGGATTTAGAAAAGGTAAAAGTTGCACTGACCAAATTTTCATTTTGAGACATGTAGTTCAGCGATTCGTAGAATATAGAAATCCCGTTTTGATGGCATTTGTGGACTATGAAAAAGCCTTTGATAGTGTGCACCAGCCAATTTAGTGGAGAGGCTTGCGTTATTATGGAATTCCTCTTTAATATATAAATTTGATTAAATCTATTCATGAGCATAGCTAGTGCAAAGTTAATTTAATGGTAGTAGGTTATAGGTAGTATGTTGGCCAGGGCACCGGCCGCCCATTGAGATACTACCACTAGAAAGGTATTGGATCCTTTGACTGGCCAGACAGTAATGCATTGGATCCCTCTCTCTGGTTACTGCTTATATTTTCTTTGCCTACACTTACACAGAATAGCCTGGCTTATTCTTTCCATATTCTCGTCTATCCTCATACACATGACAACAATGAGATACTAAACACTTCTTCACTCAAGGGGATAATTACTGTACTGCAATTTGTTCAGTGTACTTTCCTCTTGGTAAGGATAGAAGAGACTCTTTAGCTATGGTAAGCAGCTCTTCTAGGAGAAGGACACTCCAAAATCAAACCATTGTTCTCTAGTCCTGGGTAGTGCCATAGCCTCTGTATCATGGTCTTCCACTGTCTTGGGTTAGAGTTCTCTTGTTTGAGGGTACACTCGGGCACACTATTCTATCTTATTATTATTTTTTTTTCTTCCTCTTGTTTTTTTGAAATGGTGTGTTAGGCAGGCTTAATAGAAGGGCCATGGATGCCTGGTGGTTTATGAAGAGGTTGTCTTCTCCTTTTTCTGATTCTTTTTCTTCTTAAAACCATCCTTACTGTCCTGGCTATACTGGAGGGTATTTAGCCTTGCATGGTGTATCGGCTCCTCCATGTTGACCAGTTTTTCCGACTTTTTACTATAGTCTATAGGAATCATCAATCACTTTATTTATAATTCTGTACATATTATTTTTGTTATAATTTCTGTTAATCTAGTTTTTAAGTATGTTATGTCTTTTTTTATTTCTATTAATTCTTATGCTGTCTGGAGACATTGAGTGAAATCCGGGACCAGTACGTCCTAGATTTCGTCAATGTCGTCTTCTGTATTGCAATATTCGTGGTCTTCCTGCAAATATCCAAGACCTTACAGTTGCGTCCTGACAGTATGATATTCTTTGGTGCTCAGAAAATTTTATTTCTAATATGAGGCACTCATCTGAGCTCCTTATAACTGGTTTTAAGAAGCCAATAATGTTGAAATGTGATGCTATCCCTAGGGCCAGGGGAATGGTGGTGTATATTAGGACCGAGTACCCTGCTTCTCATAAGTCCTGCTATCAATGTGGATGTCATGAGATTCAGGTAATAAAAGTTTGTGGCAGGCATAACAACTTTTATTTGTGTTCAATCTACCGAAATCCAGACTTGGATGATTCTATCTTCGATTGTCTCCTTACCATTATGGCTAAGATACAATAAGATGATAAAAAGGCTTCTTTTTTCTTTGTTGGTGACTTTAATGCTCACCATAGAGAGTGGTTAAGTTCTGTCTTTCCTACCGATCGCCATGGCTTAAGAACTGTAGACTTTGCCTCTGAATCAGGCTGTGAGCAAATCATAAATGAAGCTACTCATGGGTCTGGTAATTGCTTGGACCTCGTACACAATGACTACCCTTGTGTTATAACTAGTAAGGTTGGTTCTCCAGTTGGTACATCTGATCATGTTTTGATTTCATTAGTAGTGAAGACTGAGCAGCCTGTTCCTGATATATCATACTCTTGTAAATTTATATGAAATCCCAAGCAGACTGGAATGGGATTTTGCATGATCTTTAGTGCCTGAATTGGTCACAATTATATAGTAGTGTAGATCCCGTTGTCACTTTGAATGAGAATCTAGTCAACATAATTGGTAGGCGTATCCCTTCTCGTGTGCTAAGGTACCAAGTGAAGGACAAACCGTGGTTCAATGATGATTGTAGATGTGCTTGTTTGGAGAAGCAGGAGGCCTATCATCTTTGGAAGGGTAACAGATCAGATTTGACCTGGAACAACTACACTCAGCTTCGATCTTTTGCTCAGAGAGAGTGTCTCGACTGAAGAGGAGTACAATTTAACCATAAAAGAAACCCTTTCTGGTACAACTCAGGAGCATAAATGATGGTCTACCCTATAAATCTGCACTCCTTGGTGTAGATGCAACAGTTCCTCCTTTACTTAAACCAGATGGCTCAGTCACTCACTGTCCAAAGGAAAAGGCAACCCTTTTGGCTGATGTTTTGACAGTAAACAGAGTAATGGAAAACTTGAACTTCCTCATTCCTGTTTTCCTGAAGCTAAACTAACTAGTTTAGCTTTTCGATCTCGAGAGATTAAAGCTCTGTTGATGGACCTTGATGCTTATGGAGGTGTAGACCCAAATGGTACTTTTCCTTTCTTTTTTATAAAGACAGCAGATTTCTTAGCTCCAAAGTTATCTGTTATTTTGCGCAAGTTAGCAAGAAGAGGAGATTTTAGCACTTGTTGGAGAATTGGTAATGTTACTCCTCTATGTAAATGTGTATGTGGTAGCTCAAGTCCCACTGATTACCGCCCAATTTCTATAACTCCCATATTATCTAAAGTTTTAGGATGTCTTCTGGCAAAACGTCTTAATCGGTTTGCTGAAGGTAATCATCTACTCCCTAGTTTGCAATTTGGTTTTCGTAAAGGCCTTGGAGCATGTGATGCCCTTTCTACAATCTCCAATGCAGTACAGAAATCCCTTGATTGTGGTCGGGAAGTTCGTATGATTGGCCTTGATTTTAGGGCTGCCTTTGACCGTGTTAATCATGAGGCCCTTGTTTTCAAACTGAAACAGTTGGGAGTGGGTGGGTCGTTTCTTAGCATTATTATTGATTTTTTAAGTAGTAGATCTCAAAGAGTTGTTGTTGATGGGCACCATAGTGAGTGTAGGAATGTGATATCTAGTGTTTCACAGGGTAGTGTTCTTGGCCCATTACTTTTCATACTATATACACATGACATGTGGTTTGGCCTAGAAAACAAGCTTGTTGCATATGCAGATGATGCTACTTCTCTCTGCATCAATTCTATCCCCTGAATGTAGATCTGGGGTTGGCGAATCCGTTAATAGAGATTTAGCTAAACTTAGTGCATGGTGAAAATTATGGGGTATGAAGTTGAATCCTAACAAAACTCAAAGTATGATTGTAAGTACGTCAAGCATGGTGGCTCCTCAACATCCGGATCTCAGTATTAATAATGTTTCTTTAAATTTGTATGACACTTTTAAAATTTTAGGTGTGATTCTCGACAGCAAATTTACTTTTGAGAAACACATTAGGTCTGTGTCTTCTTCAATTGCACAAAAAAATAAGCTTACTGAGAAAGTCTTTCAAAATTTTTGGTGATCAATCTATTCTGAAGAAGTGTTTTAATTCTTTCATTCTACCTTGTTTTGAGTATTGGTCTTTTGTCTGGTGCTCAGCTGCTGACTCTCATCTTAATTTGTTGGACAGAAACTTACGGTCTATTAAATTTCTTATTCCTGATCTAGATATTAATCTTTGGCACCGTTGTTCAATTAGTTTCATTATGCATGTTGCATAAGATTTTTCGTAACTCTGGCCATCCTTTACATTCAGATCTCCCTGGACAATTCTATCCTGTTTGTAATACTAGGCAGGCAGTTAATTCTAATAGCCAGGCCTTCTCCATTAGGAGGCTCAATACTACACAGTATTCTAGAAGTTTTATTTCATCTGTTACCAAGTTATGGAATGATCTTCCTAATCGGGTAGTTGAATCAGTAGAACTTCAAAAGTTCAAAGTTGGAGCAAATGTTTTTATGTTGACCAGGCTGACATGAGTCTTTTTATAGTTTATATATGATATATCTGTTTTTGAAGTTGTTAATAGTTTATATAGGACATATCTATTTTGACGCTGTTACTGTTTTTAGAATGATATATTGTTAATGCATTATCATCATTTATTTATTTCCTTATTTCCTTTCCTCACTGGGCTATTTTTTCCTATTGGAGCCCTTGGGCTTATAGCATCTTGCTTTTCCAACTAGGTTTGTAGCTTTGGTAATAATAATAATAATAATAATAATAATAATAATAATAATAATAATGGAGTCTTATCAAATGAATTTCCAGTGAACAGCAGAGTACTCCAAGGGAATGTGTTGTCACCTATATTGTTTATCCTCATCTAGGATTTTGTAATGCGTAAAACAGTCAGATATGGTAGAGAAGGATTAGACTGAACTGGTGATGGAAATTTAGCTGACATAAAGTTGGCTGATGATACTGTCCTTGTTAGCAGAACACCACAGGATTTGCAATGCTTGATTACCAGAATGCATGAAATATCACACGAGGTTGGGCTGAAGATAAATAGAAGAAGGTCAGAGATGGTGAGAACAGAGTATGCAATGGAAGTTGAAATATCATTGGAAGGAGAAAGAATTAATGAGGTAAAATCATAAAAGTATTTAGGAACTATGATCTCTATACAAGGTGTTTAGAATTAGAGTTTAAATGAAAGATTGAAAAAAGCAAATCAGACAATGGCTACGTTAAGTAAAATTTGGATATCAAATCTCAGTTTAGTGAGATCGGTGTTACTGTATGGACAAGAGTCATGGTATGAATATGAAATAATCTTCAATGGATTTAGTAGATTTGAGAACAAAGCCCTCAGAAGAATATTGGGAGTTAAATGGCAGGATAGGATTAAAAATTAAACTATAAGAGATTACTCGAGT
>NC_090728.1:112882295-112887295 GCF_036898095.1 Palaemon carinicauda | reverse complement strand
AAAAAGGGCATCACATGCCCCAAGGCCTTTACGAAAACCAAATTGCAAACTAGGGAGTAGATGATTACTTTCAGCAAACCTATTAAGACGTTTTGCCAGAAGACATCCTAAAACTTTAGATAATATGGGAGTTATAGAAATTGGGTGGTAATCAGTGGGACTTGAGCTACCACAAACACATTTACATAGAGAAGTAACATTACCAATTCTCCAACAAGTGCTAAAAGCTCCTCTTCTTGCTAACTTGCGCAAAATAACATAACTTTGGAGCTAAGAAATCTGCTGTCTTTATAAAAAACAAAGGAAAAATACCATTAGGGTCTACACCTCCATAAGCATCAAGGTCCATCAACAGAGCTTTAATCTCACGAGATCGAAAATCTAAACTAGTTAGTTTAGTTTCAGGAAAACAGGATTGAGGAAGTTCAAGTTTTCCATTACTCTGTTTACTGTAAAAAAAACATCAGCCAAAAGGGTTGCCTTTTCCTTTGGACAGTGAGTGACTGAGCCATCTGGTTTAAGTAAAGGAGGAACTGTTGCATCTACACCAAAGAGTGCAGATTTAAAGGGTAGACCCCCATTTATGCTCCTGAGTTGTACCAGAAAGGGTTTCTTTTATGGTTAAATTTTACTCCTTTTCAGTCGAGACACTCTCTTTGAGCAAAAGCTCGAAGCTGAGTATAGTTGTTAAGGTCAAATCTGATCTGTTACCCTTCCAAAGATGATAGGCCTCATGCTTCTCCAAATAAGCACATCTAAAATCATCATTGAACCACAGTTTGTCCTTCACTTGGTACCTTAGCACACGAGAAGGGATACGCCTACCAATTATGTTGACTAGATTCCCATTCAAAGGGACAATGGGATCTACACTACTATATAATTGTGACCAATTCAGGCACAAAAGATCATGCAAAATCCCATTCCATTCTGCTTGGGAATTCATATAAATTTTACAAGAGTATGATATATCAGGGACAGGCTGCTCAGTCTTCACTACTAATGAAATCAAGGCATGATCAGATGTCCCGACACGAGAACCAGCCTTACTAGTTATAACACCAGGGTAGTCATTGTGTACGAGGTCCAAGCAATTACCAGACCCATGAGTAGCTTCATTTATAATTTGCTCACAGCATGATTCAGAGGCAAAGTCTACAGCTCTTAAGCCATGGCGATCGGTAGGAAAGATAGAACTTAACCACTCCCTATGGTGAGCATTAAAATCACCAACAAAGAAAAAAAGAAGCCTTTTTATCATCTTACTGTATATTAGCCATAATGGTAAGGAGACAATCGAAGATAGAATCATCCATGTCTGGATTTCGGTAGATTGAACACAAATAAAAGTTGTTATGCCTGCCACAAACTTTTATTACCTGAATCTCATGACATCCACATTGATAGCAAGACTTATGAAAAGCAGGGTACTCGGTCCTAATATACACCACCATTCCCCTGGCCCTAGGGATAGCATCACGTTTCAACATTATTGGCTTCATAAAACCAGTTATAAGGAGCTCAGATGAGTGCCTCATATTAGAAACCAAATTTTCTGAGCACAAAAGAATATCATACTGTCAGGAAGCAACTGTAAGGTCTTGGATATTTGCATGAAGACCACGAATATTGCAATACAGAAGACGACATTGACGAAATCTAGGACGTACTGGTCCCGGATTTCGCTCAATGTCTCCAGACAGCATAAGAATTAATAGAAATAAAAAAGAGGCATACTTAAAAACTAGATTAACAAAAATTATAACAAAAACAATATGTACAGAATTATAAATAAAGTGATTGATGATACCCATAGACTATAGTAAAAAGTCGGAAAAACTGGTCAACATGGAGGAGCCGATACACCATGCAAGGCTAAATACCCTCCAGGATAGACACTTCAACAGAAGGGAGGACAGTAAGGATGGTTTTGAGAAGAAAAAGAATCAGAAAAAGGAGAAGACAACCTCTTCATAAACCACCAGGCATCCATGGCCCTTCTATTAAGCCTGCCCAACACACCATTTAAAAAAAAAAAAAAGAAGAAGAAAAAAAATAATAAGATAGAATATTGTGCCCGAGTGTACCCTCAAGCAAGAGAACTCTAACCCAAGACAGTGGAAGACCATGATACAGAGGCTATGGCACTAGCCAGGACTAGAGAACAATGGTTTGATTTTGGAGTGTCCTTCTCCTAGAAGAGTTGCTTACCATAGCTAAAGAGTCTCTTCTACCCTTACCAAGAGGAAAGTATACTGAACAAATTGCAGTACACTAATTATCCCCTTGAGTGAAGAAGTGTTTAGTATCTCATTGTTGTCATGTGTATGAGGATAGACAAGAATATGCAAAGAATAAGCCAGACTATTCTGTGTAAGTGTAAGCAAAGAAAAAATAAGCAGTAACCAGAGAGAGGGATCCAATGCATTACTGTCTGGCCAGTCAAAGGATCCAATACCTCTCTAGTGGTAGTATCTCAATGGGCGGCCAGTGCCCTGGCCAACATACTACCTATAACCTACTACCATTAACATTAACTTTGCACTAGCTATGTTCATGAACAGATTTAATCAAAGTTATATATTAAAGAGGAATTCCATAATAACGCAAGCCTCTCCACTAAATTGGCCGGTGCACACTATCAAAGGCTTTTTCATAGTCCACACATGCCATCAAAACGGGATTTCTATATTCTACGCATCGCTGAACTACATGTCTCCCTAATGAAAATTTGGTCAGTGCAACTTCTACCTTTTCTAAATCCTGCTTGTTCATCTCTCAGCTTTTCATCCATCTTTCTTTCCATCTTTTGAATAATCATACTATATATTTTCATAACAACTGATGTGAGTGTTGTGCCTCTGTAATTATTGTAATCAGACGCGTCTCCCTTTTTAGCTATTTTCACCAACACTCCTAATTCCCATTCATCAGGTTTTCCCTCTTCATGCCACATTCCACAAAATAATCTTGGAAGTAGTCTGGTAGTCACTTCATTTTCGCCCAGTATCATCTCGGCAGTTATTCCATCGTATTCCGGGACTTTCCATCTCTAGTTTTTTCAGGATAGCTTCCATTTCAAACACACTGAATTCATTCACGGGCACACCAAAGTCTTCATCAGCTTCAGGTATATCAATCAAATTATTCCCTTCATATCTTCTATTTATAACCTTACTAAAGTGTTCCATCCTCTGTTTCATCCTCTGTTGCTATAACACAACCATCACTCTTTTTGGTGGGTATATGCTGCTTCTTCTTTGCTGCAGTCTAGATTTCATAAAAAAAAAATTATGAGCAATTCCTACAGTATAGTCACTTCCTGAATTCATAGCTTTGTCAGCTTCATCTGCTTTACTGTCTAAATATTCTCTGCCGACATTCCTAGCTTTTCTTTTGACCTCACTGATAATACATGAATGCTTAGCATGCTCTACCTTGTAATTTTGATTACTTCCTCGAAAAGTTTCAACAAACAATTTTGGTCCTTGTCTCCTTTTTATAGTATTCCAAGTATCATTTGATATCCATGCCATTCTCCTTGTAACTGCCTGTCCCAAGACTTCACTACCAACTGACTCACATATGTTCCTAATATCACACCATTCTTCATTAATTGTCGGTTCTTCGTATCTTAACGTTTCTAGGGCTGCAAATGGATTCCTACATTCAATTGCAAATGTTTCTCTGAGCTCTTCTTCAGAAAGCTTAGTTGTATCATACCTAGGTATTCTATCCATCTTTCTGTTAGGTGCTTTCAGTTTTAGTTTCAGTGTGGCAATGAGGAGCTGTTGATCACTACAGATATCGGTACCTTTATAGCTTCTTACATTTCTCAAGTGTCGTCGTCTCTCTTTATTAATAGCAATATGATCTATCTGATTTATGCAACATATGTTCTTCGTCTCTTAACGTTTCTAGGTCTGGAAATCGATTCCTACAATTCAATTGCAAATATTTCTCTGAACATTTCTTCTGAAAGCTTAGTTGTATCAAACATAGTTATTCTATCCATTTTTCTGTTAGGTGCTTTCAGTTTTAATTTCAGTGTGGCAACGAGGAGCTGGTGATCACTACCAATATCGGCACCTCTATAGCTTCTTACATTTCTCAAGAGTCCTCTTATCTCTTTATTAATGCCAATGTGATCTATCTGATTTTTGCTACATATGCTAAAACACAGCCATGACTCAGCCAATGTACCTCTGTGTAGTATAGTACCCCACTGTGTTCTGGTCCAATCTCACCATGAATAAAGTCGACTGTTTGCACAACTATTCCCAGCATTTCTTTTCTTTGGCAATGTTTAGGATGCCAGAGTTTGGCAATGTAGAGTGCGTGGTGAGCAAATATGGATTTTTTGCCAATCATGACAGAAGCTCTATCCATGCAAATAGGACTAATCAAATCTCATGCCAGCTCATGGTGATCAAAGAACGATGGGATCAGCTTGAATATGCCAGCTGTTTTTGTTGTTGTTTTGAGTCGTTCACAGAATGAAAACTCTTCCTTAAGCTTCTTTCCATGTACATATTCTTTAGAAGTATCGAAGGATGTGTTTATTTTAACCGAGAATTTTGATAAACCCCACTAAAGCAGTATTATGGTTTTCGGGAAATGTACGAAAATCTAACTGCTTCACTTCATCTGGAAGTGGTAGACGACGAACTTTGGCATTTTCAGTGAATATTTCGCAACACTTCTGCTAGAAACTTAAGTCAGGGCTATGAAAAACCTGCATGGAATTTTTACCACTTAAATTTCAAGGAGTTTCGTGGAAGCTATTTCATGATACCAAATGACGAAGACGAGATTCATGAGGAATAGAAGATAAGAACATCGCCCATTTCTCAGTTATTTGCACTGCATTGTCTTTTTGTCATCACCATTGTGTTATTAAACATAATTGTGATGAAAAGACACCTTAGTCAAGTAATTGGGATACGATAAATGATGTATTTCTAACACTATTACTAACAAGTATATGGATATCGACAACC
>NC_090728.1:112864795-112877295 GCF_036898095.1 Palaemon carinicauda | reverse complement strand
TAATAACACAGTTTATCGCAAGTTTCTTTGTAGAATATTCATTCAGGTGCTTCTTTATAAAAGCAATGTTTCTAAGATGATAACCAGCAGTTTTACTACATTATTTATTTGGGCATTGGAAGACAGGTTACAGTCAAGAGATACGCCTAGATCACGAACTTTACTATATATCGGACAGAGTCGTTAATTATATTTATTTAAATATCACCCAAGTTTTTTACGCTGTTTTTCTTTCCAACCACCATACACTCAGTTTTAATTTCATTTAATTTTAGTTGTTTGATTGTCATCCATTCCCTAACACAGGCAAGAATTCGGTTCAGATTGTCATTAGTGTCGTCTATATCATTTATGGAGAAGTAAAATTGTGTATCATCTGCAAATAGTTTGAACTTCACATCATGCCATGGTAGTATTTTTATGGACCAAAATTATAGATTCAAAATAAAATTTGGCCCAGTAACCTTTCTGAGGTAACCCTCTGTTTAAAGGTTCATATGAGGAATAAGAGTTTTCAATTTCCCCACAGTAATTTCTGTAAACCAAGTAGTCTTTTTAAGTATTCGAAAAACAACACTAATATCGAGTAATATTAAAATACCACATTTATTTTCATCCATCATTTCCAGCATATCATTTATAATAGAACAGGTAGCTGTCTCCGTAGAGTATAATTTTCCGTAAGCAGTCTGGTTGTCTGGCAAAGCTTCATTTCTTCTAAATGACTAAATAGATGTTCAAGAATTACGTATTCTAGTACTTTTGAAATAAAAGATATTTGAAATAGGTCTATACGAGCTTAATTCCTGATAATCTAGACTCTATTTAGATTATCAGGAATTAAGCTCGAATAGACCTAAATTCTATAGCACTTTTCAGAACCGGTGTACATGTAGCTATTTTCTCAGGCTTGGGAAACTTAACATTCATCGACACTTATATTTGCTATTTTAAATAATTATATCAGCTAGACTAGAAAAGTTTCTTTCTCCAGTTACTTTAGATATTAGCATTGGATCGATAACACAGTTTGTTTTCTTTTCTCTCTTGATAATCCTGGTGATATCACCTTGTGTTATATCATTGAATCTCGTTAATTTTATCAGTGTATTAGGTGTAGCATTAATTTGATGTTGAATATTTGCAAATGACCTAGTTATATTTTCTATTCTGTTTTTAGAGAATACTAGAAAATTAGTTTCTAGTTCCTTCTCACTGTACCCCCTGGTAGCCCTTTTTCATTTAAATTTCCCATTATACCATTTAGGCGAGGATATAACTTATTTACGTCTGCTGCTCCTTCGCGGATCTTTTCTTATATTATTTGCAGTTTTTTCCTTCTTAGTAGGCAATTATATTGGCACATTGCAGTTTTGTATTCTACCCATGTACTCAAGTTTATAACCGATTCCACTTTATTTATATATTTTTTCCTTCTTTTTTTTTTAGACTCTAAAGGCTCTCCATCAAGCCAAAGAGTTTGGTCTTAACGATTACAGTCTTTTCCATCAGTGGACACATGTTATATTCGTTTTTACTCACCCTATCATATATGATCATAAGGCACTCAACATACGTAGCGCCCAAGAAACGTTGGTTATCATGATCGCAGGGAATGCTGATAGCATCATCTATTTTCTTTATAACTTCTTCAATAAATACAAAGGGAAAGGAGTTTGATTTATATCTAAAGTTTATTTTCTTCACCACTACGTCTTTCTGTAGAGGTAGTCTAAATGTAACAAATTTGTGCACTGTAGAGATGGTGCATTTCTCTTCTACATTTATATCACATAAAATGTTATTCATTCCATCACTTAAAACTAGGTTCAGTGTATGCCCAGTCAAAGTACTTGCACAGTTAAAATTATTCACCAATTGATATGATTTCAATAACTCACAAAATGCTGAAGCATCAAGATTTGATGCATCATTCATCCAAAGATTGAAGTCTCCACAAATAACTAAATTCTTTTTCCAAGATAATCCTCTCAATGAGTACACTGAATTCTTCAAAGTAGACACTAGTATTCGTTCTCGGAGGTTTGTAAACTGTTGCAATGGATATCTTTTTGTAATTGTGCTAAAAGTTTATTTCTATATATTCAAAGCTTGTTACACTAGTTATCTTTAACATCTTGAGATGTGAATAACCCTTATGAATGAAGAGCCCGACACCCCCACCAAAACTGCCCTCTCTCGGAAAGTGAAAGAAGGCGTGTATGTGAGAAGTTATTCCAGACATCTTTGCCTTGTCAAAGTTACTTAACCATGTTTCAGATAATGCTAATATGTCGAAATATTTCTCATTTATCAATTCTCGAATGAGAATAGTTTTATTACCAACAAATTATATATTAAGATAGCCATAGTCTGTGACATCTTCAGTATCCATGATCATTATTTTCTGCTACTCATTTCCATTCCAAATCATAAGCTTTGCAATTTCTTGAGTTTACTATGTGGTCACTTGGTTTGTTTAACTTAGAGCAGTTTATACATTTTACTTGTTACGAATTACATTCTTTGGTGGATTTTTTTTCTGAACATTTCCCGCAAAATTTGTCATCAGTCTTTCTGTCTTTTTCAAAATGTCCATACATCTGACAGTGGTAGCAGGCGAACGCGTGGTACCTATCAAGTATGTCATAAGTACCCCAGTGCAACATAACTTTGTCGCCATTATCATGTATAGCCTTCCGAACTTCAGGACCACATTTCAACAAATAGTGGGCAGTCCAAAATGCAGCACTTTTCTTGCATTCCAGACTTATTTTATCTTCTATGTTTTGGATATGGTCCAGGCGATGATATCTCTGAATCAAAGCATTTACTACTTCATCTTCATCGTTGTATACATTGCATATCCTTATTTTTGGTTTTAGTTTTCCAATTTTCCTCGTCTCAGTGTCGGCAACCATGGTTAGAATCTTGTTTGCTGCTTCCTCTCTGATCTTTTCGTCAGCTAAGTTTACAACAATGTTTCCATTTGAAGTTGACCTCGTATTAAGAATTGGAATATGTTTAAGTGCACGTTCGACCTCTTCTTTTCTGTCAGTGATTTTAGTTGATGCTTTAATCGATTTAGATACCAGTAGATTTTTTCCTTAACTTTGTCAGCATATGTCATTTTCCCTGGTTTTGGGTCCATCAGTGTTTGAAGTGTTAACTTAATTGATTCCATGTCCACAATGAGTTCTGCAATTCAGTGTTGCAATTCAATGATTGTCACTTCATCTCCGTTTATATTAAAGTCATTCATTTTCAACTCCTCCATTTTCCATATAGTTGTCTTGGCCATAATGGCTCCATCTAGACAGAGTAGACGAATCTATTTCAAGTTTGTTAGGTCTTCATCACTGATGTTTGTCTCTAAAAATACACACTTCTTGTGGTAACACCTGTTACAGCCAAATCTTATCAACCTTTTCCTCCTTCCCTTGAAAGTCCACACAATGGGACAACTAGCCTTGATGGACTGTCTCTCCATAGGATTGGCTAAATATTTTCAAAGCTTTTACAAACGAAAACATAAGCTGAAACACAGATCAGGATGAGAATTAGACGAACACAACGATAACACTTCTTCACTCAGCAACGTCTCAAACACTATGTGAACATGCATGACAGGTCAATCAATGAAATGTTAAGGACCAATAATAACATATAGGGGCTTCATAGCTCTCTTAGAATATCTGTTACAAGCTCACACTCTAACATACAGAAATTTATCGATGCCTTAAATAAGGAGGAAACGCTAGGGAGACCAAAAATAATACAAATACATTGCGGTAACCCAACTTCCAAGAAAATCAAAGTACTGGGACTGTGAGCAGAGGATTTCTGAAAATATTAATCACTACGACCCTAAATAAAGAATAAGTTTCCTTTAAGCTATTGCCCATAACTTGAAACTAAACAATACATTGCAAGTGTTACCAACATGTAAGTAAATGAGGAATTCTAACCTAGTGACTTTTTTCCTTATTTGCGTAATAGTTTATTATAAAAGGCAAACCATAATAGAAATAGTGAAGGAATTATTTTAAACTAGAATTATCAATATTATTACCATGTAAGTTACCACATCAATAAAAAAAAAATCTCCAATGATTGAAAAATAAGCAAATCTGTGCTTTTGGTAGCATAATATCCTGTAGTGAAGAGTCCTAGTAATGAACTATCCAGTAGCGAAGTGTCTAGTAACGCACTTTCCAATAGAGTGGTATCTGGGAACAGAATAACCGGGTATGAACGGTCCAGTAGGTAAATGTCCTATTACCATTTCTTGCAACTCCTACTAAAGCCGTTAATATGTCACTCTAAAACAAGAGGCATGTCGGCACAGCCGGTGGCATTCAGGTTCTAAATAGCCATAGAAAAAGGCAGTTGCAAGGACTGCTTAGTGGCCATAACCAGAGTCTTGACGATACTAATGCTAATGAGGACCAGGAAAACCTTCAAGTTTTGGAGGTACTTGTAATTTTTCCAATGCTGGAACCTTAGGACCTACAGTATCCTCCATAAGGCAGTCCCCCCATGGTCCCACTGTGTGTGCCTTTCAATCGCCCATTACTCCTTCTTTTCTCTAAATGGACCAATAATTGTGTACCTAATGTGGAACTGGAGTTTCCTTTCTAGTTCCATGGAAGCAGATCCAAGGATGGAGAGCTAAAGAAGATGGAACTAGAAATCGGGGCACGGGAGGTTACACGTAAATAAGCATGACTCAGGCTTCATGAGGGAATTCTAGCTGTCACAGAGAGGGAAACCCAAGAACCCTGTGGCATGCTGCATCCTAGTGATGTTACCAAATCCTTGCAAACCTATGAGGAGGAAGAGCCAGAAACATGTTTTCTCTGCATTTGAGAAACTACTCACGGATCTGTGAGTATCACCCGAAGGCTGAGTACTTAGCTGGTACTCATCTTGCCAGCTAAGTTGATAAGGAGAGACCTACAAATGTATACCACCCTAACTGTACAGGAAAGCCAGGATTATTCCACTGTTAAGGATATGGTTCTAAACACTATGGTACTCGTCCCTAATGCATATCGAAAAGGGGAGGACACAAGACGCATGTTGTATTGGCTTGTCGAGTGACCATAGCCTATGAGTGATACATCAACATTACAGTACCCACCAAGAATGTTGACCGTTAAGTGAGCACATATACTTAGAGCAATTCCATTCCTGAACACTGTATCAGGGGAGGCACGTGACTACCTTGAAAGGTGAATATGGTAAATTCTGCTGCCATTTTAGCAGATGAATGGAAAGTATCCACTGGGCTGAGGAGAGCTTGTCCAAAGGTAGTTCAACCAAACTCATTGGTTAAGTATACTCTAAAATGGATTAGAAAGCCCCATTCATTTTTCCTTATACCTCTCGCCTATGGAGGATATCAGTGGACAGTGCCATGGGATTCTGCACCCGATCATCAGATAGTTGCCTCTCTGAGAGCCAGCCTTGCCTAGTGACAGGTGGCCCCTACGTGGTCCAAAGGTAAAAGGTGTACTCACTGTGGTAACCAAGACCAAGAGAAAGTCAACGCCACTCAAAGAATAAGGGCACAGTGAAGTTAGTACAATTTAACTTGACGAAAAAGGGAAACTGAAAGCAAGTGTCACTGCAGGGAAGGAAGCCTTCCAGCATACTGGTTCTGTGTCACTGCAGGAACAAGAAGCTGGCCCTACTGTGGTTAGGATTCATTGCTATATTGGAGCTGAACAAACCATTCTATATCATTCGGCATTGATGTTTATTAAGCTCTCAAGTTTCAGAGAGATAGTACCAGTTGGTTGTGTCAGGTCATGAAACCTCGCTTCTGCACACAAACTATCTGGAGTCCTCCTTCCAGTCTGTGTTAGTGCAGATGACAATCATCGTCAAAGACCTCATTTCAGGAGTCCTGATTATCTTAGATAATGATTTGGCAGGGATCACTGGTTATAATCCTTCACTCCAAGTGCGTTCCCGTCTAGTTTTGAATAAGGGCCCTGAAGTTTTTAAAGGATAGTTTCATAAGTTCCCATGGTTACAAAACCCAAATTTCCGGGAGAGGTTTTCTTGCACATAGATGCCAGTGACTGAACAGCTGGTAGTGGACTTCTGCAGAGAGGGAAGGTTGGTATTGAATACCACGTGGCTTATTTCTCCAGGAAGTTTAAGGAATGCCAGAACTATGACCCAATTAAAACAAAAGGTTATTAGCTAGTTTATGTAATTAAAGTAAAGTGAACTCATAGATTATAATGTACAGTTGGTTCACCTCGCTTTGAGGAATTTCACCCTGTCACAATCCAACTGCACGGTGATTTCCTGTGTGTAGCATCACCCACCTCCTCCGCCATCTCTCTCTACAGTATCTCTTAGGTTACTCGTAATGCAGTGAGGGTATGATTGATTGATTGATTGATTTGAGGTTTTCAGGCATCCTGACATGGTAAGGGTACGACATGGGGCTTTTCCCAAGATCTAGATGTGCCAGGAATTTCTGTGCCCAACTGTACAATGCACTAAAGTTCCTGGACAAGGATATAAAAGACGGCACAGCCCAATAAAAATATTAGAGAACATAAAATGATAGTTTACATATACGAAAAATAGGAACCAAGAGATGTGAAGAAAATCCGACAAACAAATTGCTGACAGCTGGGACTAAGTACACTTTCAGCTGGGACTGAGTTTACAGTATATCAAGATTTAAGATTAATATAGCCCTTGAAAACCACGACTCGTTGAAAACATTAGAAATAAAGGGAAAATTATATGTAAAAGACTTCGCTTTAATCCAGAATTTGAAAATGACGAAAAGATAATTAACTCGAGCAATATCGAACAGATTAGGCTATTTTCTAAGAAATATCGCAGGTAATGATTGACGTCATAGTCAAATGAGACCTATGACGTCTTGAAATAGTGCATACTTTTAGAATAATTATTTATATAAATTTATCAGCAATTGATCTCATTATTTCTCACCTTATGACAGCTGTATTGAAACACGTCTTTTTAGCCACTGATATTTAAAGCTTACTTCTGGTTCTCATTATGAAATATTGATTACATCCATTGTTAAGTCACAAGAACAATAAAGATCTTTGATACCTAGTAATCAAGAAAGTTATTATATTTTTAGAAAAACGAACTGTAAATTAAGATAAAAATATTCTTACAACTTTAATCTATTGAATTAACCGAAATTTCCAATAAAAAATTTTAACTAATTGGTTTGTCATGATCTATAGCCTGTGATGAATGGCCTCATCAGTCGAAAGATTTAAAGGTAATGGCGTCACCCACTAATTGAAAGTAATTAATACATGTCACTGGCAATATCGAGAATAGCTGGATTTTATATGACAGATCTCAACGGTTAATTAAAAACACGTAATTTCACATTAGAAATTAGTTCTGGTAAACAGAATAAAAGAGAAAGAAATGGAAATTGAGATATAAGGAGTTGTAAAGGGGTGTGTGTAAGGGAGAGAAAATGTAGGGTATGAAGAGGTGAAGAAGGGAATGGGTACGGCAGGGCAGGGCAATGCATTAGATAGGGAAGGACTGGTAAGGGATGTCAGGGGCATGGCGATAGATAGAGTAGAAAAATAGTACTGAGCTACTCTGTTATTCCATGGAACCTTACGATAAGATATATATATATATATATATATATATATATATATATATATATATATATATATATATATATATATATATATATATATATATATATATATATAATCAGCGTTGTTGTTAACGTTTTAATATCTGATTTTCCATCAATGGTTAAAACGGTAATAGGATCACAGCTGATAGAACCTAAACAATATTCCACGTGGTCTCAGACATCTCTTCCATCTTTGTTCTGGGTATTTACCGACTGAATTCCTATCTGATTCAGGTCTTCATTCCTGATTCTCTGGCTTTATGCTGCTCTTTGTTCTGCTGCTTCCCATCTACTCTATTCCAGACGAACATTCTCAGCCTAAACTATTTGAATCGTTGAAATCTATAGATCCAGGGATGTGTAAACACGATCAATCCACTTACTAGATGGTGTAATCAGCGAGAGAGGTCTCTATGACAAGTCTTGTGATACTTAATTCATGTTTGTTTCTGTTCACAAATTTTTCGACAGCTTCCCCTAACTCTCATATGATCTCCCTACGAAATGTAACGAGGGATCTTGCCTTGGTGTGTTATGTCTCCATTAACATATTAAATTCTATTTTCTAGTTCCTTGACCTTGCTGTATAGAAATGTACTAGATTAACATATTCTAAGCATATACATTTCCTGCTATGTGGTGAGAGAAATCTACTTAATAACAGTCCAGAGATCTATAAGATTATACTATTTTCACATTCCTCTTGATACCAGATTTACAATCCAAGTATACAGGGCCAGATTAAGCTGGTGGAAGGCCTGGGGCCCAATTTGGTGGGAGACCCCCTTTCAAACTCCCATTGCATACATTGCAAACTATAGTCTAATTAATCTAGTAACCAAAATACAGTAATACTAATATATTACTAGAACAGTTTTATTTAGCAAATACTGCAATGGACTAGTCTTTTGCGATGTTATTGATATGCATAAACACAAAATAAAATAAGCATGAGTTGTGCATACCATATTAATTTACATATATATAGTAATTACAATTATTTATATAAAATGATAAGGCAACTAACGCAATTATAATAGCTCATTCTTAATTGTATATGTAACAAGGATTACTTTCTCGACACTTTTCTTGATTTTTTTTATTGCAAATTCACTGATGATTTAGTTGAAGCCCAGTTCTCACAATATATTTGACTCGAAGCTCATTATAGTCAGAAATAAATGACTTTTCTGTTTCATGGGTGTCCTTAATATGTTTTCAAATAATTTCAGCTTTGGGAAAGAACATTTCCCACTGCAAGTTGTCACCATCAAAACAAAATATATTCGTCGGGCTATGTCTATGTTTTGGACACTCTTGCCAATGTAAGTCTATACAGGAAAAGCTCAGTGTTGATACCTGTTGGCTCCTAATCTGTGAATATATTAGCAAATGTTACAAACTGGCACAGTTCCTATTTAAATGTAATATCCAATTCATCTGGATATGTCCTGACGAGTTGTTTTGTCGAGTCACGAATTTCATCTGAAGAAAACTTTTGCAGATGTGTAAAAAAAACTAAATTGACTTGATATCTGTTTGTATGCTTCTAGATGTTGGTGGAGAGAAGAGGTAAACTGATCAATAATAGGCAAGAAAGTTTGCATTCTGTATTTTTCAGAAGGGCTGAGTTGTACTAATTCTGCCTGTCTGTAATCCAATGGGTTAAGACGCACATTGTGGCGGTCCTGCCGATATTCTGTTTGCTTATAGTATGGTGAACCTAACTAAAACAGCTGTTCACATTCTTTTTCATAAGTGTGGAAGGAGTCACTCTTTGATGCAGCATAGCCTTCCAAGCTAGTCAGTGATGCCACAGAAGTATTTAGATTAAGTTTTGTGTGTTTTCGAGTTTTATTAGTTGCATCTGTTCTTTACCGAATAGTATTCTCAAAGATGGTTTAGATTCCTGTTTCATGCATATTCATCTGTTTTAAAAGTCTTACTGGTTCACAGCGTGCACGCCTTTTTTTCAATGTCACCAACAATATGTTTAAGTACGTTCTTGATTTGCTCATAGTCATCCTTAATTAGAGCCTTAGTTGCATCAGCTCTGCTGGACGAGTGCAATGTTGCCACACGTTTGAGAGTCTATGATTAATCACTATTCTTCAAAGCCTCATCCAGAAGTTGATACCGATGGCTTAAAATTGTGAAGGAAAAAAAAAAAAAAAAAAAAAAAAAAAAAAAACTTTTCAAGGAAGTACAGTACTTGAGCAGCATTTTACAGAATTTTTACCAACCAACTCAAGTGAATGTACTGCACAAGGGATCCAGGATGCAAGACTGTTCTCTCTCCCTTTGGCTTGAAGACCAATGTATTTATCACTCATTGGTTATGTATTGTCGTAGCTTTGTCCACGGCAGTTACAAAAATCTAGGTCATGTGTGTTCAAAGATTCTATCAAAGCACTGAACATATTTTCAGGACCACTGCTATAAAGGTTACAAAGCATTCCACAGTTCTATAATTCTCTATGTACCTCAATACAAGCAAATTCTGAAGAAATATATGTAGATTTTGAAAACAAGGGTCTGTTAGTCAATGTGGGCTGCATCATGCGTGGAATCCAAAGAGACTGAAGTATTCTGACTTCTTTACTCAAGAAATAATTTCTCTGAGGAGTTCTCCACCCATTATGCTGAATACTTCTTCCATTATTGTAGATGATGAATAGTTTGTTCGACCCTTTCCACGATTGACTTCAGTTTTGAAATGATGTGCAAGAAAGTCATTGTACCGAGATATAAGTTCAAGAATGCCTAGAAAGTTTCCATTTCTAGGTGAACCAACTAATTCGTTATCCCCTCTAAATGGTAATCCCCGTTCAGCAATGAAGTGAATAACACTAGTTACTCGTTTAAATACTGATCTTCAATACTGCCCAAGACGCTCAACCTGCTGTGACAGTTTTGTATCCGCACTTCCACCTGCTTTTGACCTTCTATTGAAACCAACTTTACCCTTCAGATGTCCTCCTGATTGCTCATGATTATTTAGACGTTACTGTGATTTTTCCCAATCACAGAATCCGGTAAAGGAGAGTAGAGAGTATTTGTATTTAAGCTCATCAATCTACACGTGAAGCAGCAAAAACATTCCTTTGGGGGAGAGAAACATAACCAGTTCCTTGTTATGACTTCCCTTTTATGATTTTGACGACGGAAGAGCACAAACGTACACATTCTTGGATTGCGATCCTTTCTAGTTGCTGCTTCGAGTGTGCAGAGAACAATCTTTCATTACAGTGCTAAACTATTAATGTACCCATTTTGAGCCAGTATTCACGCATCTACTCCAAAATAATGGGTGGCCAAAGTCCAGTGTCTTTGCCCCCTGGTGGCCCTCAACTTCAGCTACTGAAAGACATGTGTCACAACCAGCCTCCATTTCTTTATGCTCTTCAGTTGAACCCATTACTATTTCTGCATTTACTTTGTCAGAAGTAGTTGCCTTTTTAGCCATTTCCGCAGATTGATCAGGTTCTGCAATCTCATTACTCATTCCTGACATTTGTCTTGGTTGAGGTTGAACAGTGAAGAACTGCTTCAGTTTTCTAGTCTTTCCCATTTCTTTGGCCTAATCCGTTATTGCTTTGGTTAATTTTTAAGGATCTTGACATTTTTTTCAAGCACTGGCAGCACTGGAGGGGAGGAAGAGGAGGGTTTCAGAACGTGTGACTTTTTATTCTATCATAACTTTAGCTTAGATCTCACTTCCTGCTTTATTGCCTTGGTAATCGTTTAATTATGATTAAGGATTAGGAATGTGAAAGATATCTAACGTTACAATTTAAAATATATGACGTCTTCTTACTCTTGGAAACTTTTTGACATTGTAACCGGAAGCTAATTTTTCTAACATTTCATTTTAACACTAGGAACTAGCGTGACCCGTTATGATAACTAAATCAGTTTAGATATACTTATAGATGCCATTATCTTGCGTGAGACATATAGGTTAACGAGTTAGGTTGTATTCTAACTATAACACGTTTTAGAAGATTAATTTAGCCGTAATACAAGTAATACTTATGTATGTTATTTTCCTGCCATGAATCATTACAATTTTAAACATAAAATTCGTAACATTCGTATGTGCGAGCACCATGTTATTGTCAAACTCGACAATAAAATTTTCAATTTGGCTAGTACGGGCAATATAATTGCTATATTACAATACTAACCTTATCAAATTAAAATGTATTGTTTTTATTGGTGGGTGGCCTGGGGCCCAGGCCCCTGGTCCCCTCCCTCAATCCGGGCCTGCCAGTATATTAGTAACCTACCAATAACATACCGCTTTCAGGACCTGACCCCAAATGCATTTCAAAACTGTCTCCCATCTACTGTATATTACATCTTGTGATATCTAGCAATTCCTACAACACCACAGCTGTAACTTTACATTTCATTATATCTCTATGGCTTTTATGCATCATTCTTCTATACGTCTGTAATATTTTCTTCCCTTTTTTAGCGCAATATTTCATCTTTTGGAAAATACTAGAACTTTTTTCTTTTAGTACCTCTGCTAATATCAGATACCTTCTTACAAAAGCTCCTTGAGGATTAACTTGCCACGCTTGATTGCAGCCTTCAAACAAATTACGATGAACAATAGATAATTAAATGTCATTTCTTGATGGACACCTCCATTTACCCAAACCTTTTCTCATATATCTGCAAATATTATATATATATGTATACATATATATGTATATATTTAAATTTATATAAGTATATATATATATATATATATATATATATATATATATATATATATATATATATATGTATGTATGTATGTATGTATGTATGTATATAT
>NC_090728.1:112853835-112854295 GCF_036898095.1 Palaemon carinicauda | reverse complement strand
TCTCTTTGAGACGTTCAAGTCAGAAGGAGACTTTGGCTATTCCTTCATTCCATGGTCGTATTGTTGTTCGCCATGACCCTCTTCTTACTCTTGTGTCTCATGTTAACCTGTTCCTGTATGGAGGTAACCCCACCATTGTACTTCAAGCGGTACACTTTTTGCATTATATGGTGTTTGCAGCGTGCCTTCGGCCTGTACTACAAGTGTTTCACAATCGCACGTAAAATGTAACGGTATATCCTTTTTTTTTTTTTTTTTTTTTTTTTTAGTATATCTCACTTGCGCCTTACTGATAATAGACCTTACTGATAAACAGAACCTGTACTTGCATAAGACTATTTGAATTTTTTTGACGTTCTCAGCTCGGAACCTCTTGTATATAAACTCGGCATCTGGTTGAATAATCAGTTGCGATTGTCCTTACTTCTCAGTTTCAGCCTAATGGCCCACTCACACATTG
>NC_090728.1:112842418-112853791 GCF_036898095.1 Palaemon carinicauda | reverse complement strand
TCAATGTGTGAGTGGGCCATTAGGCTGAAACTGAGAAGTAAGGACAATGCAACTGATTATTCAACAGATGCCGAGTTTATATACAAGAGGTTCCGAGCGAGAACGTCAAAAAAATTCAAATAGTCTTATGCAAGTACAGGTTCTGTTATCAGTAAGGTTCTATTATCAGTAAGGCGCAAGTGAGATATACTAAAAAAAAAAAAAAAAAAAAAAAAAAAGGATATACCGTTACATTTTACGTGCGATTGTGAAACACTTGTAGTACAGGCCGAAGGCACGCTGCAAACACATATAATGCAAAAAAGTGTACCGCTTGAAGTACAATGGTGGGGTACCTCCATACAGGAACAGGTTAACATGAGACACAAGAGTAAGAAGAGGGTCATGGCGAACAACAATACGACCATGGAATGAAGGAATAGCCAAAGTCTCCTCTGACTTGAACGTCTCAAAGAGAGAGAGAGAGAGAGAGAGAGAGAGAGAGAGAGAGAGAGAGAGAGAGAGAGAGAGAGAGAGAGGTGCTATTTTGCTCAATAAATTAATCTTCACCGTACCAGGTTAAATCCTTCATCATAGTCTCTTCTCCTCTCTCTCTCTCTCTCATCTCTCTCTCTCTCTCTCTCGAGAGAGAGAGAGAGAGAGAGAGAGAGAGAGAGAGAGAGAGAGAGAGAGAGAGACTATGATGAAGGATTTAACCTGGTACGGTGAGGATTAATTTATTGAGCAAAATAACACCTCTCCTCTCTCTCTCTCTCTCTCTCTCTCTCTCTCTCTCTCTCTCTCTCCTCTCTCTCTCTCTCTCTCTCTCTCTCTCTCTCTCTCTCCCTACCCTTTGGCTCGAGATTTGAAATAAGGTTACGAGAGAGAGAGAGAGAGAGAGAGAGAGAGAGAGAGAGAGAGAGAGAGAGAGAGAGAGAGAGAGAGAGTGGGGGGAAGGGGTGGAGTGGATCAATGGAAGTATTGAAGAATATGAAAATTTATTTTCCCCCTTGTTATTTCGTTTCAATCCGATTAATCAAAAACTGCACTATATGTGAAATGAAAAATTATTCATGTAAATTTACTATGATGTATATATGTTATAAACTGTAAGACTGTAAATGTGTATTTCATAATAAAAGATGAAAGAAATAATAAACTCTAATCTGTCATAGTAAAAGGCTCATTTCTATTGGGAGCTGCGGTCAGATTTTAATTTCCTACTGACAAAGAAATTTACCTTTGTTCGACCAATGAAACAAAAGACAAAGAATACAATCACAATGCCTCTTTTGTTTATTCACTTATTGCATTTGAAGCTTTCGTTGTTTCAAGAAGCCTCGTATTAGGTGAAAATACAGATTATTATTCCTTTTCCCTTTTTGAGTTCAATTTTAGATTTCCATTGGAAAACCTTAATGAAATGAAGATACAAATTTTATTCTTAAAGAAATAAAAAAAGAATAATAAAGTACACAAGGCTGGGATAAAGTTAAAACCACAAAAGTCAGCAGCACCAATTTTCTCTGAGCTGTGGCTTCATTGTCCTTAGGAGACACTTTCCGCTAAAAACGACCGTTAGATTTTGTTTGACGATGTATTAGAAGGCTATTTTTTTTTAGAATGATAGCGTCGTGTTCCTTAATGGTGTAATTCAATATCGACTGGTATTAAAGGGCAGTATATATAAGAGCCTAGCGCGATTCTTGCTCTCCTTTTCAGCCAAATGTGAAAAATTTATCCAGCGATTCCTATTCCTGTTTTACTAGTTTTAAAATGATTTTCCCTCCGAGTTTAGGTATTTGACAAAATTTCACGCACTTTTAGTATAATTATATGCATACAATTTCATTATGCAGCAATGATAATATTGGATCCTTTAAAATTGACTGGAAAGGGAAGAGGCTAATGCAACCCTTTCCACATTCCAGCTTTTGAGGCATCGATACTCTGCTGATGATCATAGAACTGTAACCCAAAGGCATTGAGGTATCATGAGGTCAGAGAGAGAGAGAGAGAGAGAGAGAGAGAGAGAGAGAGAGAGAGAGAGAGAGAGAGAGAGAGAGGGGGGGGGGGATCTTCCGGAAGTTTCGTGTATAAAAGTCTTCAATGAAAAATGGATAAATACGGTTATTTCTACTTCTACTGGAACCTTAAAAAATAACTATGCTTATCTCGACAGAATCATCAAAAGTACTTAAGTGTAATTATGACGACATTGCTATAGGTCTTTTAGAAGGGAAAAATGTATTTATTGGTTGCATTTCATAAATTCATAAATTCGCTTATGTCATATCTAAATTTTTAAAAAAATTGGTATTTAATTTTAGTTCAATATTCTAAGGCATTCACAGCTGTTTCGTTCCTTAGCCAATTCACTAAATAATCTGGAAGATATGTCATAATCATATGTACTGGAAATGGTTTTCTCTTATAAATCACATGCATCTCTGCTCTAGTGATTTATATGAATCCTTATTGTAATTATACACACTAAGAGATTTGGCTTTATACTTGACATTACCAATAGATTTCCAATCATCGTTTACCCTACTAAACTATGCTGTTTCAGTAGAGTAATTGCTCGTTTCGATATGACCTGTAACCTTGTGGTGGCCTATAGCTTCAAAAATTGTTAATAGAAATTACAAGCAAGGTACTGATTGATCTTTGCAGTCCTGAAGATTGGGTGCTCTTCCAATATGTGATCTACCGGGTTGTTTCTCTTCCAATATGTGACCTACCGAGTGTTTTATATTCCAATATGTGATCTATACAATTGGATGATCCTGTAGTAGTTGGCATTAATTGTGATAACTGCATTAGTGTTATGAACAATAAAAGACGTAAAGTGAAAGGAAGTTTTGTACGTGTAACGAGATGTCCAGTGAAAGGATGTCAAACTTTTAAAAGTGCTTGTACTGGAAACATTTTTTTTTTCATTACTCTGATTTACATAATAAGACGAATTGCAAACTTTTCTTATGCCAGATTCTGGATATTGTGTATTTTTGTGTGTGTGAAACCCCTGTCAAATATGCTGAAGTTATCACTGGACGATCTCATTCCACACTAGTTGACTGGTATAACATATGCCGTGAACTTTGTACTAACATAGTTCAACAAAAAGGTCAGATGGTCGGCACTACTGCAGAGCCAATACAGATAGATGAAGCTAGATTTGCTGGCAGAAGGAAATATAACCGTGGAAGACTACTTCAAGGAAA
The DNA here is from genome assembly GCF_036898095.1 of Palaemon carinicauda. Taxonomy (NCBI): domain Eukaryota; kingdom Metazoa; phylum Arthropoda; class Malacostraca; order Decapoda; family Palaemonidae; genus Palaemon; species Palaemon carinicauda. The sequence goes on along the minus strand of NC_090728.1, from coordinate 112,850,585 downwards.
TATTGACCCAGAATCAACAGACAGTGAAGCAGAAATTGAAAATGATAGGAATCACGGCAAGTCAGCAGGATAGACGGCCCTTGTGTGTTCGGTTTAAAGAAGGGTCTTGTGTGTCGTTATTTTTATGTTGATCGTCGAGACAAAAATACACTTTTACCAATAATAAATCGTGAATGTGCACAAGGAACAGTAATACATTTAGATGAGTGGCCGGCTTATAGCACCTGAATTCTCATGGATTTGTACACTCCACTGTTAACCATCAGCGGCATTACGTCGACCCAACAACTGGAACGCATACCCAATCAATTGAAAGATCGTGGTTAGATGCAAAAATCAAAATTTTGCAAACGATGAGAGGTACCGGTAAACATATGCTTCAGTCACATCTGGATGAGCACTATTATAGAATGGTGTAAAAAGAATCGAATCTGTACACTTATATTCTGAATTTTTAAATGATATGAGAAAGGTCTATCGTTAAATGTCTTGATTTTTACCCTTTTCCATTTTTTTCTATCGTTACAAGAGTATGATATATCAGGAACAGGCTGCTCAGTCTTCACTACTAATGAAATCAAAGCATGATCAGATGTCACGACTGGAGAACTAACCTTACTAGTTATAACATCAGGGTAGTCATTGTGAACGAGTTCCAAGCAATTACCAGACCCATGAGTAGCTTCATTTATGATTTGCTCACAGCCTGATTCAGAGGCAAAGTCTATAGCTCTTAAGCCATGGCGATCGGTAGGAAAGATAGAACTTATCCACTCCCTATGGTGAGCATTAAAATCACCTACAAAGAAAAAAGAAGCCTTTTTATCATCTTATTGTATCTTAGCCATAATGGTAAGGAGACAATCGAAGATAGAATCATCCATGTCTGGATTTCGATAGATTGAACACATATAAAAGTTGTTATGCCTGCCACAAGCTTTTATTACCTGAATCTCCTGACATCCACATTGATAGCAGGACTTATGAGAAGCAGGGTACTCGGGTCCTAATATACACCACCATTCCCCTGGACCTAAGGATAGCATCACATTTCAACATTATTGGCTTCTTAAAACAGTTATAAGGAGCTCAGATGAGTGCCTCATATTAGAAACCAAATTTTCTGAGCACAAAAGAATATCATACTGTCAGGACGCAACTGTAAGGTCTTGGATATTTGCATGAAGACCACAAATATTGCAATACAGAAGACGACATAGACGAAATCTAGGACGTACTGTTCCCGCATTTCGCTCAATGTCTCCAGACAGCATAAGAATTAATAGAAATAAAAAAAAGAGACATCATACTTAAAAACTAGATTAAAAAAAATTATAACAAGAGCAATATGTAGAGAATTATAAATAAAGTGATTAATGATTCCCATAGACTATAGTAAAAAGTCGGAAAAACTGGTCAACATGGAGGAGCCGATACACCATGCAAGGCTAAATACCCTCCAGGATAGCCACTTCAACTGAAGGGAGGACAGTAAGGATGGTTTTGAGAAGAAAAAGAATCAGAAAAAGGAGAAGACAACCTCTTCATAAACCACCAGGCATCCATGGCCCTTCTATTAAGCCTGCCCAGCACACCATTTAAAAAACAAGAGGAAGAAAAAAAAATAAGATAGAATAGTGTGCCCGAGTGTACCCTCAAGCAAGAGAACTCTAACCCAAGACAGTGGAAGACCATGATACAGAGGCTATAGCACTACCCAGGACTAGGAAACAATGGTTTGATTTTGGAGTGTCCTCCTAGAAGAGCTGCTTACCATAGCTAAAGAGTCTCTTCTACCCTTACCAAGAGGAAAGTGCACTGAACAAATTGCAGTACAGTAATTATCCCCTTGAGTGAAGAAGTGTTTAGTATCTCATTGTTGTTATGTGTATGAAGATAGACGAGAGTATGCAAAGAATAAGCCAGACTATTCCGTGTAAGTGTAGGCAAAGAAAAAATAAGCAGTAACCAGAGAGAGGGATCCAATGCATTACTCTCTGGCCAGTCAAAAGATCCAATGCATTACTGTGTGGCCAGTCAAAGGATCCAATGCATTACTGTCTGGCCAGTCAAAGGATCCAATACCTCTCTAGTGGTAGTATCTCAATGGGAGGCCGGTGCCCTGGTCAACACACTACCTAAAACCTACTACCATTGACATTAACTTTGCACTAGCTATGCTCATGAATAGATTTAATCAAATTTATATATTAAAGAGGAATTCCATAACGCAAGCCTCTCCACTAAATTGGCTGGTGCACACTATCAAAGGTTTTTTCATAGTCCACAAATGCCATCAAAACGGGATTTCTATATTCTACGCATCGCTGAACTACATGTCTCAAAATGAAAATTTGGTCAGTGCAACTTCTACCTTTTCTAAATCCTGCCTGTTCATCTCTCAGCTTTTCATCCATCTTTCTTTCCATCTTTAGAATAATCATACTATATATTTTCATAACAACTGATGTGAGTGTTATGCCTCTGTAATTATTGTAATCAGACACGTCTCCCTTTTTAGCTATTTTCACCAACACTCCTAATACCCATTCATAAGGTTTTCTCTCTTCATGCCACATTCCACAAAATAATCTTGGAAGTAGTCTGGTAGTCACTTCATTTTCGCCCAGTATCATCTCGGCAGTTATTCCATCGTATTCGGGGACTTTCCATCTCTAGTTTTTTCAGGATAGCTTCCACTTCAAACACACTGAATTCATTCACGGCCACACCAAAGTCTTCATCAGCTTTAGGCATATCAATCAAATTATTCCCTTCATATCTTCTATTTATAACCTCACTAAAGTGTTCCATCCAACGTTGTCTTTCTTCATCCTCTGTTGCTATAACACAACCATCACTCTTTTTGGTGGGTATATGCTGCTGCTTCTTTGCTGCAGTCTAGATTTCATTAAAGATTTTATGAGCAATTCCTACAGTATAGCCACTTCCTGAATTCATAGCTTTGTCAGCTTTATCTGCTTTACTGTCTAAATATTCTCTGCCGACATTCCTAGCTTTTCTTTTGACCTCACTGATAATACAGGAATGCTTAGCATGCTCTACCTTGTAATTTTGATTACCTCCACGAAAAGTTTCAACAAACAATTTTGGTCCTTGTCTCCTTTATATAATATCCCAAGTATCATTTGATATCCATGGCATTCTCCTTGTAACTGCGTGTCCCAAGACTTCACTACAAACTGACTCACATTTGTTCCTAATATCACACCATTCTTCATTAATTGTCTGTTCTTCATCTCTTAACGTTTCTAGGACTGAAAATTGATTCCTACATTCAATTGCAAATGTTTCTCTGAGCTCTTCTTCAGAAAGCTTAGTTGTATCAAACCTAGGTATTCTATCCATCTTTCTGTTAGGTGATTTCAGTTTTAGTTTCAGTGTGGCAATGAGGAGCTGGTGATCACTACAAATATCGGTACCTCTATAGCTTCTTACATTTCTCAAGTGTCCTCGTCTCTCCTTATTAATAGTAATATGATCTATCTGATTTTTGCAACATATGTTCTTCGATTCCTACATTCAATTGCAAATATTTCTCTGAACACTTCTTCTGAAAGCTTAGTTGTATCAAACATAGTTATTCTATCCATTTTTCTGTTAGGTGCTTTCAGTTTTAATTTCAGTGTGGCAATGAGGAGCTGGTGATCACTACCAATATCGGCACCTCTATAGCCTCTTACATTTCTCAAGAGTCCTCTTCTCTCTTTATTAATGCCAATGTGATCTATCTGATTTTTGCTACATATGCTAAAACACGGCCATGACTCAGCCAATATACCTCTGTGTAGTATAGTACCCCAGTGTTCTGGGCCAATCTCACCATGAATAAAGTTGACTGTTTGCACAACTATTCCCAGCACTTCTTTTCTTTGGCAATGTTTAGGATGCCAGAGCTTGGCAATGTAGAGTGCGTGGTGAGCAAATGTGGATTTTTTGCCAATCATGACAGAAGCTCTATCCACGCAAATAGAACTAATCAAATCTCATGCCAGCTCATGGTGATCAAAGAAAGATGGGATCAGCTTGAATATGCCAGCTGTTTTTGTTGTTGTTTTGAGTCGTTCACAGAATGAAAACTCTTCCTTAAGCTTCTTTTCATGTACATGACTGTGGTTCGAAATGTCAGTGTATTCATCAATCTCTATGTTGATTTTTGTATGCCTGTTTAATCATGGTGATAACTTGAGTTGTTGTGTCCTGACTCATGTCTTTAATTCTCTTGTGTACAGTGCCAACACCTGACTCGAATGCTTCGCGCCATCCTGTCCCAGCACAATTTTTGCCATCTCTAGCGTACACGGTTTCACAAGTGACGACTCCTAATTTTGTGGATATTCTTTTCTCTGACAATCATGTACAAAACATTGTATGAGGCTTCCGGAAGAGCTTTTCCAAGAGCAGAAAACCCATATGATGGAAGAGATTGAGTCCCATATCCTCAGCATTTAGTTCCCATACCCCCAAGGGGTATAGATGCCCCAGGTTAAGAACCATAGAACTAATCAAAGCTCATCTTGACACCTTACATTAAAAAAAAAAAAGAGCTCCATTTTCATTGGTAGATCTTGGAAGTTGATGTTCTGCAGGCTACGGCAATTGCCTTAATTGCTTCCGTCAGTTCTAGCTTTATAATCTCCAAACATGAAGACCAATTAAATCTTGATTATGGAAGTGTTTTTTAGTGTGGCCGGCACAGAAGTTTATTCTGTACTGGAAATCTTCTGCTCGAAGTAACCATAGTTCAGAGCTATGTTTTTTTTTTTTTTTAATATTTAATTACAGTTGACTTTTGATTTTGGAAGTGATGGTATGGCTCTTCATATTAGCACGATGTTATCTGAATGTGTTTCGTTCATGCATTGATAAGCACAACGAAAGTAGCCTGCGTCAGAAAGTAGCCTGCGTCAGAAAGTAGCCTGCGTCAGAAGGATTGGAAAGGACGGACTGTGCCAGCGGCCCCCCCCCCCACACGAAGAAAAGAAGAAAAATGAAACATAAACGATGAGCACACCACCCGATGTCGTACCAGTGATATTGGAAAGGACAAATGATGACGATTTTCGGCCCAAAAATTGCATCAAGGTGTATGTAATTTATTATTATTTTCCCGCTGTCCATTTTATTCTTTTTTTATAACATGAAATAACAATCACAAGAGGTAAAATGATCACCAAAACCCTCCTAAATATATTTCGCCTTCTTCCATAACATCACCTAACTGTACCATAGAAGTATATCACAGGGAGCTTAGTAGTAGGAAACGTGCCTCAGTTGCTCACTTTTTGGGGCTAATGTCAGGATTGCTCAGTCAGGATTGCTCACTTTTTGGGGCTAATGTCAGGATTGCTCAGCTTGTCAGGATTGCTCAGTCAGGATTGCTCACTTTTTGGGGCTAATGTCAGAATTGCTCACTTTGTCAGGATTGTTCAGTCCGTTTGGGGATTTTTTACGTAAGGTTTTGTTTACAAACAACCCCTTCCCTTCCCCTTTTTGGGGGCCATTGTCAGGATTGCTCACTTTTTGGGGCTAATGTCAGGATTGCTCAGCTTGTCAAGATTGCTCAGTCAGGATTGCTCACTTTTTGGGGCTAATGTCAGAATTGCTCACTTTGTCAGGATTGTTCAGTCCGTTTGGGGATTTTTTACGTAAGCTTTTGTTTACAAACAACCCCTTCCCTTCCCCTTTTTGGGGGCCATTGTCAGGATTACTCTCTTTTTGAGGCCATTGTCAGGATTGCTCAGTCCGTTTGGGGATTTAAACGTAAGGTTATGTTTACAAACAAACGCCCCCCCCCCCTTCCCCCAAGCTACTACCCCCCCCCACAGGGGGCGATTTCTGTGTCTATGGTCACCGGCAGGCACATTAGCAACCCCCCACCCCCCCCACCCCGGTCCATAAAATGCTTACACGACCCCCACCAAAGGAGAAAAACAAAAAGTATAAGGAGTTTACTTTGAAATAACGGCGTGTAAAGAAGATTTTTTCATCCATATCTAATCATTCTTTCGTGCTGACTAACCCTTTCACATGCTTCCTTTAGTATTGTTGTAAGCAGACAAACTATGCATGTTTCTGTAGTATCAAAACTAAGTTTTCATTGGCCACCATTTTTAAAGCTGTATGCCATTTGAAAGTGGGTTTCCAAGCTTATTAAAAAGAATAGAAATGTGCCATTGATACTTCAGCGTGAATGTAAAATCTGGAACTTAGTCAATATCCTCTAAATGGAATGGTCTCTTCAGTAAAAAGGTGGAGTAAAAAAAAAGACCATGATATAAATTGAAGGAAGTATTTGAGTAGAAATTTCAGAATTTTCTCACTCCAAACTATTTCAGAATCGAGAAATGTGAGTAAAAGGAGTGGAATTGACGCTATCATTGTAAAATTCCTTGTAAAAAATTATCGGAGTATGAAAATGCCTCCCCCATAAACGCATCAGGCAAACAATAATGATATAATACTTAAAAATAAGTAAATGTATACAGTGAAATACCTGTAGTAGTAAAAACGAAAACTGAAAGCATAACACGTTGGCAACTTCCATGGTGTAAAATAAACACGAACCTGAAAGAAAATACCGGTACGTACCATGTGATGATGCGGTGGTGCGGGTATGAAATTGTTCAAAGGTCGCGCACGCGCCCTCCCTTGTTGCTTAGGATTTCGCTCATTACCGCAAATGTCTCCCTAAACATTATCCGGCCAGTGATGCCAGGACTTATATCATAAAATTCAGTCTTCATTCTACTATACGGTAAACTAAAGCATAATAGCATGCATAACTCAGAATCATAATTACGATGAAGATCAGCTTTCACTGTTATCATATGGTAGGGGACTCAGTCATTTTATTTCTGGAGTGAGGTTGGTCACAAAATGCACTGACTTGTGAGCAGTGAGTAACAAATATTGTACGTGGCGAAAAATTCTGTGTCACCGCTTTGTTTCATGTACTGTACACTTAGGAAGTATATCAGTAGTGGTGAGTTGCATAGAACTAATGTTATAGTATTAAGAGATATCCTTATATTATTTCAGAAATGGAATTCAATGAATATATGTAACGCATACAATGAAAATATGCAACGCATGCAGAGAGATTTATAGCGGAATGCAGTCTGCAAATGCGCTTGTTGCATTGAACTAATCTCACATTTCAGTTTACACAGATGTTTTTACTGTGAATAATTTACACACGATGAAAAGTGCACCGGCCATCTACCAGTATCACGGGAGTGGTGACCCGTAAAATCTAACTCACCACCCTCCGAAAAATCCACCTCGAAAATTCTCCCTACAAAATTTCCGCTTAACTAAATTTCCACCCCACCAAATTTTCTCTCTTTAAATTTTCACTACACCAAAATTACACCCTTCGCCCAACCAATACATTTCAATGTTGTGTTTTTTTTTTTTTTGTGCCCTGTTTATTTCATTGTGAGTTGTTACCTATCTCTGCAATTAAAGATAATGATTTTAAAATGTTATCAAAGTACACAAATAAAAATTTACAATTCTTCCATTTTATAATGTCACACTTCTTTTTTTTTTCGATGGCAGCGTATTTTTTTTTTCCTTTGCCGAGTATCTGCGCCTAACATATGTAACTTTTGCTTGTGTCATAGTTTCATTCTTGGGCAGGTTCCACACAATTTCCATAAATTAGTGTGAATCGGAGTAATAGAAGACTGAATAGCATCCGGAGTTTTTCACTTTGCCTCTCAAAGCATTTATACCTCTTTGGCTCTCAATTCCTCATTAGGTAAAGCAAGTGAAGGACTACTAACGGTAGCAAGTATAACCGACTTACTTGAATTATAGCCATTGTGAAAACGGAGACGACAACCATTGTAGAATTTTCCACAACGTCGATGGGTTCTTGTTTTAACACATTGTCTCTATGCTTCTCGTTTATGTAATTTTCTCTGTCACTTCGTTTTCCTTTCAAGGAAGAAATGTACGAGAGGGACATGGTTGCAAAAAATAAATAGATAAATAAATAAACTTTCTAAGACAACGATAAGAAAGCAACTTAAATTTAGATGGAATGCAATTTTTAGTATATAGTTTCACTTAAAACATACAGTTTATTTTGAGAAAAATAATCGCATAGCTCATGTGATTAAAGCTTTGTTTGCTTACT
>NC_090728.1:112817418-112834918 GCF_036898095.1 Palaemon carinicauda | reverse complement strand
AATTTAATCATTTCCAGCTTTTTACATAAAAGTTAATCATAGCAAGTTTCATTATTCTACGATTGGAGCTGTGACCAGGAAGGTGATCACAAACAAACACACAAACAGGGGTAAAATATAACCATCTTCCAACTTCGTTTTTGGAAGTAAAAACAGCAAGCATAGAAATGAACGCTATTTTTACTTTTCTTGACTCGAATAATGTATCATTTTGGCAAAAAAACAATTACCTCAATTGTATACTTTTGATTACCATAAAAGATAGCCTAAACTTTTCGTTGGTCTTGCATATACAGAAATATGTCTATAAATCTAGATATGTGTATATAAAGCAAGAGTGAAAAAAAAATAGATGAGGAAGATTACATGATAATAAAAGGTCATTGGAGACTATAAATGCATTATCATATGTTAGTACCAAATTTGCTCAAAATCAAATGACAGATAAATCTTTTGAAACCCAGGACGCCTCTCTTACTTTGATTGTAAGTGAAATGAAGAATTTGTATGAATGTGTCGTAGTTGAACTTCCTTCTGCATCAAATTTAAATCCTAATATACGCCATTGGAAGCAAAAGGAAAATAAATCTCCTTCCAGTCCAACAAACACGGCATGATTAACCAATTCCTGAACTATACGCTAGACAGAGTAATGGGGCGTTATTTCTGCAGTATAATAGAGGATTTTAATATTTGCATCTGAAGATGGATTAAGGAATTTGAAAAATTTTAAAGTATGGGTAGGTGATGGAGTTTTCAGTGTTGTCTAGTTATATGTTACCATTTATATAACTAACATGTTCAACATAAAGACAGGCAAGTTCTCCGGCTCTTTGCACTACTATCTGAAGCCACTTTCCAACGTTTCTTCTTTATATCAAAAAAGCTTGTACAAAAATATTTGTCTGATCATATCGTGGTCTATATAAAAAATGACTTAAATTCTCTTTTTTTTTTCTAAGAAACTGGAGTAACCTGCTGTTTATTTCATTTAGCTTATCATGTTTACAAACTTACAGTTCAAGCTGGATACAAGAAGCGATACCATCCAGACGAGGAATATAGTTTAAAATTACGGTGCTTCCTTTAACTGGGATTTTTACCCTAAAAACCTAAGTTGTTGAAAGGTTTGAAAGGTTAATTGATGATTACGAAATCCCACAAGAAATTGTTTCTAACTTTGCTATAAATCATATCGGAGGCGAACGAGGCCGGGATGAAGCAGGAAAAGACTAGATCCACTGTTACCTATTTACTTTTACTTACTTTAAGAGCTGTTTTACTCGTCCTATACAACCCGGGAACCCTACTCTCTACATGAACTCCATAGCCATTTTAACATGTTCGTTCGAAAGCATTCAATAATTCACACCGCATACTACTAGTTTATTGTTAAACCGTCACTATCAAAGTACTTACAGAACAAGAAAGTCTCCAGTTTCCTTGATTTTTCACATGTCTCGGGACAGAATATTTAAAGGCTCTAGAGCCTCCAGTAAACATAGATCTAGGGTCCAATAATTTTAAACCATCTGTAACAATTCTCGTGTCAACACGATTCGTTTCCTGCACAATATGTAGCATTTATTTTAGATATTTTGGACATACAGTTCTGATAAATTGATAGGTTAGTGTAAATACTTTAAACTCGATTCTCCCTATAATAGGCAACCAGTGTAAATCAATAGCATAGGAGCGATCCTATCTCGAGGTGGAACACCTTTCATCAGTCTTCCTCTTCTGTTTCTTATGTTTTGTAATTTCTTAAGTTTTACTTTCGGTAAATTGTAGTAGATGGAGTTACAGTAGTCAATCCCGGTAATAACACAGTTTATCGCAAGTTTCTTTGTAGAATATTCATTCAGGTTCTTCTTTATAAAAGCAATGTTTCTAGAATGATAACCAACAGTTTTACTACATTATTTATTTGGGCATTGGAAGACAGGTTACAGTCAAAGAGATACGCCTAGATCACGAACTTTACTGTATATCGGACAGAGTCGTTAATTATATTTATCTAAATATCGCTGTTTTTCTTTCCAACCACCATACACTCAGTTTTAATTTAATTTAATTTTAGTTGTTTGATTGTCATCCATTCCCTAACACTGGCAAGAATTCGGTTCAGATTGTCATTAGTGTCGTCTATACCATTTATGGAGAAGTAAAATTGTGTATCATCTGCTAATAGTTTGAACTTCACATCATGCCTTGGTAGTATTTTTGATGGACCAAAATTATAGATTAAGAATACAATTGGGCCCAGTAACCTTTCTTGAGGTAACCCTCTGTTTAAAGTTTCATATGAGGAATAAGTTTTCAATTTCCCCACAGTAATTTCTGTCAACCAAGTGGTCTTTTTATTTTCATCCATCATTTCCAGCATATCATTTATAATAGAACAGATAGCTGTCTCCGTAGAGTATAATTTTCCGTAAGCAGTCTGGTCGTCTGCCAAAGCTTCATTTCTTCTAAAGGACTAATTAGATGTTCAAGAATTACGTATTCTAGTACTTTTGAAATAGAAGATATATTCGAAATAGGTCTATAAGAGCTTAATTCCTGATAATCTAGACTCTAGATAATCAGGAATTAAGCTCGAATAGACCTAGATTCTAGAGCACTTTTCAGAACCGGTGTACATGTAGCTATTTTCTCAGGCTTGGGAAACTTAACATTCATCGATACTTAAATTTGCTATTTTAAATAATTATATCAGCTAGACTAGAAAAGTTTTTCTCCAGTTACTTCAGATATTAGCATTGGATCGATAACACAGTTTGTTTTCTTTTCTTTCTTGATAATCCTGGTGATATCGCCTTGTGTTATATCATTGAATCTCGTTAATTTTATCAGTGTATCAGGTGTAGCATTAATTTGTTGTTGAATATTTGCAAATGACCTAGTTATATTTTCTATTCTGTTTTTAGAGAATACTAGAAAATTATTTTCTAGTTCCTTCTCATTTTCATTTTCTTTTTCATTTAAATTTCCCATTATACCATTTAGGAGAGGATATAACTTATTTACGTCTGCTGCTGCTTCGCGGATCTTTTCTCATATTATTTGCAGTTTTTTCCTTCTTAGTAGGTAATTATATTGGCACATTGCAGTTTTGTATTCTACCCATGTACTCAAGTTTATAACCGATTTCACTTTATTTATGTCTATTTTCCTTTTTTTATCTAGACTTTAAAGGCTCTCCATCAAGCCAAAGAGTTTGGTCTTAACGATTACAGTCTTTTCCATCAGTGGACACATGTTATAATGTTAGTTTCATTAGTAAAATAAATTTTTGAATATACTTACCCGATAATCATGTAGCTGTCAACTCCGTTGCCCGACAGAATTCTACGGACGGGATACGCCAGCGATCGCTATACAAGAAGGGGGTGTACTCACCAGCGACACCTGTGGCCAGGTACTGCAGTACTTCTTGTTGACACCACCTCAATTTTTCCTCGGTCCACTGGTTCTCTATGGGGAGGAAGGGTGGGTCAATTAAATCATGATTATCGGGTAAGTATATTCAAAAATTTATTTTACTAATGAAAATAACATTTTTCAATATTAATCTTACCCGATAATCATGTAGCTGATTCACACCCAGGGAGGTGGTTGAAAACCAGTGTACATGTATATCAAGAAGCTAAGTATCCCGTATTTCATATTATCAGTTATTCAAAATAACAATGAAATTATAAGTACCTGGTAAGGAAGTCGACTTGAACCATTACTCTGCCTTTAATAAGTTCGTCTTCCTTACTGAGCGCAGCGTTCCTCTTAGGAGGCTGAACAACTCTAAGGTGCTGAAGTATAAAGGGATGCAACCCATACTAAAGGACCTCTACACAACCTCTGACCTAGGCGCTTCTCAAGAACGAATTGACCACCCGCCAAATCAACTAGGATGCGGAAGGCTTCTTAGCCTACCGTAACAACCCAAAAACAACAATAAAAGCATTCAAGAGAAAGGTTAAAAAAGGTTATGGGATTAAGGGAATGTAGTGGCTGAGCCCTCACCTACTACTGCACTCGCTGCTACGAATGGTCCCAGGGTGTAGCAGTTCTCGTAAAGAGACTGGACATCTTTGGGATAAAATGATGCAAACACTGACTTGCTCCTCCAATAGGTTGCATCCATAATACTCTGCAGAGAACGGTTCTGTTTGAAGGCCATCGAAGTAGCTACAGCTCTCACTTCGTGGGTCCTTACCTTCAGCAAAGCAAGGTCTTCATCCTTCATGTGAGAATGAGCTTCTCTAATCAGAAGCCTTATGTAATACGAAACTGCGTTTTTGGACATAGGCATCGAAGGTTTCTTGATGGCACACCATAAGGCCTCTGATTGTCCTCGTATAGGTTTTGACCTTTTAAGATAGTACTTTAGAGCTCTGACAGGGCAAAGAACTCTCTCTAGCTCGTTACCCACCATGTTGGAAAGGCTAGGAATTTCGAACGATCTAGGCCAAGGACGTGAAGGAAGTTAATTTTTTGCCAAAAACCCGAGCTGTAAGGAACATGTTGCTGTTTCGGATGTGAATCCTATGTTCCTGCTGAAGGCGTGAACCTCACTAACTCTTTTGGCTGTTGCAAGGCAGACGAGGAAAAGAGTTTTGAGAGTAAGGTCTTTGAAAGAGGCTGACTGGAGAGGTTCAAATCTAGGAGACATAAGGAACCTTAAGACTACGTCTAGATTCCAGCCTGGAGTGGACAAGCGACGTTCTTTAGAGGTCTCGAAAGACTTAAGGATGTCCTGTAGATCCTTGTTGGAGGAAAGATCCAAGCCTCTGTGGCGGAAAACTGATGCCAACATACTTCTGTACCCTTTGATCGTAGGAGCCGAAAGAGATCTAACATTCCTAAGATGTAACAGGAAGTCAGCAACTTGGGTTACAGAGGTATTGGAAGAGGAAACTGCATTGGCTCTGCACCAGCTTCGGAAGACTTCCCACTTGGATTGATAGACTCTACGAGTGGATATCCTCCTTGCTCTGGCAATCGCTCTGGCTGCCTCCTTCGAAAAGCCTCTAGTTCTAGAGAGTCTTTCGATAGTCTGAAGGCAGTCAGACGAAGAGCGTGGAGGCTTGGGTGTACCTTCTTTACATGAGGTTGACGTAGAAGGTCCACTCTTAGAGGGAGAGTCCTGGGAACGTCGACCAGCCATTGCAGTACCTCTGTGAACCATTCTCTTGCAGGCCAAAGGGGAGCAACCAACGTCAGCCGTGTCCCTTCATGAGAGACGAACTTCTGAATAACTCTGTTGATGATCTTGAACGGCGGGAATGCATATAGATCGAGATGGGACCAATCCAGCAGAAAAGCATCCACGTGAACTGCTGCCGGGTCTGGAATTGGGGAACAGTACAATGGGAGCCTCTTGGTCATGGAGGTGGCGAACAGATCTATCGTTGGCTGACCCCACAAGGTCCAAAGTCTGCTGCACACGTTCTTGTGAAGGGTCCATTCTGTGGGGATGACTTGACCCTTCCTGCTGAGGCGATCTGCCGAGACATTCATATTGCCCTGAATGAATCTCGTTACCAGCGTGAGGTTTAGACTTCTTGACCAAATGAGGAGGTCCCTTGCTATCTCGTACAGCTTCCTCGAATGAGTCCCTCCCTGCTTGGAGATGTATGCCAAGGCTGTGGTGTTGTCGGAGTTCACCTCCACCACCTTGTTTAGCAGGAGGGACTTGAAGTTCATTAAGGCCAGATGTACTGCCAACAACTCCTTGCAATTGATGTGAAGCGTTTCCTGTTCCTTGTTCCATGTTCCCGAGCATTCCTGTCCGTCCAAGGTCACGCCCCAGCCCGAGTCTGATGCGTCCGAATAGAGATGAAGATTGGGGGTCTGAACAGCTAACGAGAGACCCTCCTTGAGAAGGATGTTGCTCTTCCACCACATGAAAGTAGTCTTCATCTCTTTGTTAACAGGAATAGAGACCGCTTCGAGCGTCATATTCTTGTCCCAGTGAGCTGCTAGATGGTATTGAAGGGGGTGGAGGTGGAGTCTCCCTAACTCGGTGAACAGGGCTAACGATGACAGGGTCCCTGTTAGACTCATCCACTGTCTCACCGAGCATCTGTTCCTCTTCAGCATGCTCAGTATGCACTCTAGGGCTTGGTTGATTCTTGGGGCCGACGGAAAAGCCCGAAAAGCTTGACTCCGAATCTCCATTCCCAGGTAAACGATGGTTTGGGAAGGAATAAGCTGGGACTTCTCTAAGTTGACCAAAAGACCCAGTTCCTTGGTCAAGTCCAAAGTCCAACTGAGACTCTCCAGACAGCGACGACTCGTGGGGGCTCTTAACAGCCAGTCGTCTAAATAAAGGGAGGCTCTGATGTCCGCCAAGTGGAGGAATTTCGCAATATTCCTCATCAGTCGCGTAAACACCATAGGTGCCGTGCTTAGGCCAAAACACAGGGCTTGGAATTGGTACACAACCTTTCCAAAAACGAATCTCAGAAAAGGTTGGGAGTCTGGATGAATGGGAACGTGAAAGTAGGCGTCTTTCAGATCCAACGAGACCATCCAGTCCTCCTGCCTGACCGCTGCTAGGACCGACTTCGTCGTCTCCATAGTGAACGTCTGCTTGGTGACATAAGCATTGAGCGCACTGACGTCCAGCACCGGTCTCCAACCTCCTGTCTTCTTGGCCACCAGAAAGAGACAGTTGTAGAAGCCCGGGGATTGATGATCCCGGACTATCACCACTGCCTCCTTCTGTAACAGGAGCGACACCTCTTGATGTAACGCTAGCCTCTTGTCCTTTTCCTTGTAGTTGGGAGAGAGGTTGATGGGAGAAGTGGTCAGAGGGGGATTGCGGCAGAATGGTATCCTGTAACCCTCCCTTAGCCACTTGACAGACTGGGCGTCTGCACCTCTTCTTTCCCAAGCTTGCCAGAAGATCTTGAGTCTGGCTCCTACAGCTGTCTGGAGAGGAGGAGAGTCAATGTTTGCTTTTCGAAGACTTGGTACCTTTCTTGGACCTGCCCCTGTGACCGTCTGGGCGGGTACCTCCTCGGCTGGGGGCTCTGCCACGAAAGGGCGGAATAAATCTGGTAGCAGGAGTATCAGCCACTGGGGTGCGGTAAGTTCTAGGAACTGAAGGAGGAACCTTAGCCTTCCGTGCTGAAGAGGCCACAAGGTCATGCGTGTCCTTCTGAATAAGAGCCGCAGACAATTCCTTGATAAGATCCTCAGGAAACAGGAACTTAGAAAGAGGAGCAAAAAGTAACTGTGACCTTTGGCAAGAGGTGATACCAGTGGAAAGGAAGGAGCAAAGTTGTTCCCTTTTCTTGAGGACTCCCGATACAAACATAGAGGCAAGTTCGCCGGAACCATCGCGAATTGCTTTGTCCATACAGGACATGATCAGCATGGCCGAGTCTTTGTCAGATGGGGCAGTCTTCTTGCTCAAGGCCCCCAGGCACCAGTCGAGAAAATTAAAAATTTCAAAGGCGCGAAAGACTCCCTTTAAGAAGTGGTCCAGGTCAGAAAAGGTCCAGCAGACCTTAGAGCGTCTCATAGCCGACCTTCGTGGAGAGTCAACCAAACTTGAGAAGTCAGCCTGGGCAGAGGCAGGGACCCCCAAGCCTGGTTCCTCTCCTGTGGCATACCAGACGCCCGCCTTAGAAGTCAGCTTAGGAGGTGGAAACATAAAAGACGTCTTTCCCAGTTGCTGCTTGGACTGCAACCAATCCCCTAACATTCTCAAAGCTCTCTTTGAAGATCTAGCGAAGACGAGCTTAGTGTAGGCAGACTTAACAGGTTGCATGCCTAGAGAGAACTCGGATGGAGGAGAGCGAGGGGTAGCAGAAACAAAGTGATCCGGGTATAACTCTCTGAACGGAGCCAGGACCTTGCGAAAGTCAATGGAGGGTGGCAATGACTTGGGTTCCTCCACGTCAGATGAAGGATCATCCAGGTGAGCAGCTTCATCCTCAGAAACCTCATCACCTGAGGGTTGAGAAGCGAGAGGTAAAGTTAAAGCGGTATGCTGAATGGCTGAATCCTGAAGAGCGGGTGCAAGCGCACTTGCGGATTCATCCTCAAGTCTCTGTTGAAGAGGATGAGGGCTGGTAATGACAAAGTCATGAGGCTGGGATGAAGGAGGTTCTGCGGAGGTCTGAGGAGCAAGCGTGGTGAGAGGCGACTGTTGTAAAACATGAGGCTCATGCTGCATAGACTGCGGTTCAAGTTGAATGGGAAGAGGCTCAAGCTGAGGAGAAAGTGGTAGATGCATGCGTTGAGGTGGCTGACTCATAGCATGAGGTTCCAGCCTCAAGAGTTGCGCTTGCTTCAAGGGTTGAGGTGGCTGCGCAGAGAGAGGCTCTTGTCTCACAAGTTGAGGTTCTTGAGGTGCTTGCCTCGAGAGTTGAGGTTCTCGCCTCGAGGAAAGTGGAGGTGGCTGCTGCGAGAGTTGAGGTGGCTGCCTCAAGGATGGTAGAGGTTGTCGTACCTCAAGAGGTTGCTGCCTCGCGGATGGTTGTAATGCAAGATACTCCTGCCTCAAGGGTAGAGGAGGTTGTTGTAAAGCATAAGGCTCCTGCCCCCATTGTTGAGGAGGTTGCCGCGTGGTAAGAGGCTCCTGCCTCAAGGAAAGTGGAGGTTGCTGCACAGCGCTGGTATCTGGCAACTCCCAACGCAGCAGCTCACGCATGGAGGTAGCTTGAGGAACCTCAACATCATACGTCTGGCAGATTGGACTGCGCAGAGGAGGAGGAGCGCTCGCAGGAGGAGGTGTATTAACCTTCTCTGCCTGAAACTCCCGCATCAACACCGCAAGCTGCGACTGCATAGTCTGCAGCATAGCCATCTTAGGATCAACAGAAGTTGAGGTCTGTTGAGGCATAGCTTTAACAGAAGTTGAGGTCTGTTGAGGCATCGCCTTACCTCTCTTAGGAGGCGTGCAGTCACCTGATGACTGCGGCGAGTCCGAGCTAGCCCAATGGCTACACCCGGGCTGTTGGACTCGCGCGGTCTGGACTTTACGCTTAAGAGGTCTTGAGACCTGAGTCCAGCGTTTTCTCCCAGAAAAATCTTCTGCAGACGAGGAAATTAAGGGCTCAATCGTCTGAGAGTGGAAGTGACGATCTCTATAAGATACGCCCGCAACCACTGAGGATACTACTGTGCGCCGATCAAGGCCTGCCGAACCCTTTTGCCCTTCGACATTGCTTCTCCCCTGGGCTTGGGAGCTTGCAAGAGGTCCCGGACTGGGAGGACGACTGGCACGCACAGAAGTATCCTCACGCGCAACACTGACACTGACACTAGCACTAGGCACAGCACTGGCACTACCACTTCCCACTGCACTTTTCACTTTAAGTTCCTTGACGTCTGCCAAGAGGAACTTGTGGTCACTCACTACCGACTCCACCTTATCACCTAAAGCCTGAATGGCACGTAAAACATCCGACATATCAGGCTGAGCACTAATAGTAGGTTCGGGGGTAGCCACTACAGGGGGAGGAAAAGGATGAGGATCATGGGGGGATGAATAAAGCAAAGAGCGAGCCGAACTCCTCCTAACTCTCTCCCTCTCTAACTTAGTCGTATATTTAAGGAATTGAATAAAATCAAATTCCGAAAGACCGGCACATTCCTCACATCGATCATCCAACTGGCAGGATTTTCCCCGACAGTCGGAACAAACGGTGTGAGGATCAACCGAGGCCTTCGGAAGACGCCTGACACAAGTGCTAACTCTACATCGTCTTTGGGTAGGAGCTTGTGAATGGTCGGACATCTTGAATCAGAGAACAGTCAAAGGGGGTTTCCAAATTAAAGCAAAGATCGTTATACCATTAATCAAAATTAATTCAAAAGCTATCTAAGCTAAGGGAAAAGCTTCCTGTATAGCGAAAGCTGAAATCTCAGAGCAATACTTCACCAAAACCGTGAACAAAGACTCCAAAATTATAAGCGTATCCATGTAGGTCTTGCCGGAAGCACGACAGAGGAAAAATTGAGGTGGTGTCAACAAGAAGTACTGCAGTACCTGGCCACAGGTGGCGCTGGTGAGTACACCCCCTTCTTGTATACCGATCGCTGGTGTATCCCGTCCGTAGAATTCTGTCGGGCAACGGAGTTGACAGCTACATGATTATCGGGTAAGATTAATATTGAAAATTCACTTTTACTCACCCTATCATATATGATCATAAGGCACTCAACATACGTAGCGCCCAAGAAACGTTGGTTATCATGATGGCGGTTAATGCTGATAACATCATTTATTTTCTTGATAATTTCTTCAATAAATACAAAGGGAGAGAAGATTGATTTATATCTAAAGTTTATTTTCGTCACCACTACGTCTTTCTGTAGAGGTAGTCAAAATGTAACAAATTTGTGCACTGTAGAGATAGTGCATTTCTCTTCTACATTTATATCACATAAAATGTTATTCATTCCATCACTTAAAACTAGGTTCAATGTATGCCCAGTCAAAGTAGTTGCACAGTTAAAATTATTCACCAATTGATATGATTCCAATAACTCACAAAATGCTGAAGCATCAAGATTTGATGCATCATTCATCCAAAGATTGAAGTCTCCACAAATAACTAAATTCTTTGTCCATGATAATCATCTCAATGAGTACACTGAATTCTTCAAAGTAGACACTTGTATTTGTTCTCGGAGGTTTGTAAACTGTTACAATGGATATCTTTTTGTAATTGTGCTAAAAGTTTATTTCTATATATTCAAAGCTTGTTACATTAGTTCTCTTTAACATCTTGAGATGTGAATAACCCTTATGAAGGAAGAGCCTGACATCCCCACCAAAACTGCCCTCTTTCGGAAAATGAAAGGAGGCGTGTGTGTGAGAAGTTATTCCAGACATGTTTGCCTTGTCAAAGTTACTTAACCATGTTTCAGATAATGCTAATATGTCGAAATATTTCTCATTTATCAATTCTCGAATGAGAATAGTTTTATTACCAACAAATTATATATTGATAGCCATAGTCTGTGACATCTTCAGTATCCATGGTCATTATTTTCTGCTACTCATTTCAATTCCAAATCATAAGCTTTGCAATTTCTTGAGTTTACTATGTGGTCACTTGGTTTGTTTAACTTAGAGCAGTTTATACATTTTACTTGTTACGAATTACATTCTTTAGTGGAATTTTTTTCTGAACAATTCCCGCAAAGTTTGTCATCAGTCTTTCTGTCTTTTTCAAAATGTCCATACATCTGACAGTGGTAGCAGGCAATCGCGTGGTACCTATCAATTATGTCATAAGTACCCCAGTGCAACATAACTTTGTCGCCATTATCATGTATAGCCCTCCGAACTTCAGGATCACATTTCAACAAATAGTGGGCAGACCCAAATGCAGCAATTTTCTTGCATTCCAGAAATATTTTCTCTTTTATGTTTTGGATACGGTCCAGGCGATGATATCTCTGAATCAAAGCATTTACTACTTCATCTTCATCGTTGTATACATTGCATATCATTATTTTTGGTTTAAGTTTTCCAATTATCCTCGTCTCAGTGTTGGCAACCATGGTTAGAATCTTGTTTGCTGCTTCCTCTCTGATCTTTTCGTCAGCTAAGTTTACAACAATATTTCCATTTGAAGTTGACCTCGTATTAAGAATTGGAGCGAGCTTAAGTGCATGTTCGACCTCATTTTTTCTGTCAGTGATTTTAGTTGATGCTCCAGTCGATTTAATTACCAGTAGACTTTTTCCTTAACTTTGTCAGTATACATAATTTTCTCTGGTTTTGTGTCCATCAATGTTTGAAGTGTTAACTTAATTGATTCCATGTCCACAATGAGTTCTGCAATTCAGTGTTGCAATTCAATGATTGTCACTTCATCTCCGTTTATATTAAAGTCATTCATTTTCAACTCCTCCATTTTCCATATAGTTGTCTTGGCCATAATGGCTTCATCTAGACAGGGTAGACGAATCTATTTCAAGTTTGTTAGGTCTTCATCACTGATGTTTGTCTCTAAAAATACACACTTCTTGTGGTAACACCTGTTACAGCCAAATTTTATCAACTTTTTTCCGCCTTCACTATAAAGTCCACACAATGGGACAACTAGCCTTGATGGACTGTCTCTCCATAGGATTGGCTAAATATTTTCAAAGCTTTTACAAACGAAAACATAAGCTGAAACACAGCTCAGGGTGAGAATTAGACAAACACAACGATAACACTTCTTCACTCAGCAACGTCTCAAACACTATGTGAACATGCATGACAGGTCAATCAATGAAATGTTAAGGACCAATAATAACATATAGGGGCTTCGCAGCTCTCTTAGAATATCTGTTACAAGCTCACATCCTAACATACAGAAATTTATCGATGCCTTAAATAAGGAGGAAACGCTAGGGAGACTCAAAATAATACAAATACATTGCGGTAACCCAACTTCCAAGAAAAACAAAGTACTGGGACTGTGAGCAGAGGATTTCTGAAAATATTAATCACTACGACCCTAAATAAAGAATAAATTTCCTTTAAGCTATTGCCCAAAACTTGAAACTAAACAATATATTGCAAGTATTACTAACATGTAAGTAAATGAGGAATTCTAACCTAGTGACTTTTTCCCTTATTTGCGTAATAGTTTATTATAAAAGGCAAACCATAATAGAAATAGTGAAGGAATCATTTTGAACTAGAATTATCAATATTATTACCATGTAAGTTACCACATCAATAAAAAAAAAAATCTCCAATGATTAAAAAATAAGCAAATCTGTGCTTTTGGTAGCATATTGTCCTAGTAGTCAAGAGTCCTAGTAATGAACTATCCAATAGCGAAGTGTCTAGTAACGGACTTTCCAATAGCATGGTGTCTGGAACAGAATAACCGGGTATGAACGGTCCAGTAGGTAAATGTCCTATTACCATTTCTCGCAACTCCTACTAAAGCCGTTCTTATGTCACTCTAAAGCCTAGCAGAGGCATGTCGGCACAGACGGTGGCATTCAGGTTCTAAGTAGCCATAGGAAAAGACAGTTGCAAGGACTGCTTAGTGGCCATAACCAGAGCCTTGACGATACTAATGCTAATGAGGACCAGGAAAACCTTCAGGTTTTGGAGGTACTTGTAATTTTTCCAATGCTGTAACTTTAGGATCTACAATATCCTCCATAAGGCAGCCCTCCCATGGTCCCACTGTGTGTGCCTTTCAATCGCCCATAACTCCTTCTTTTCTCTAAATGGACTAATAATTGTGTACCTAATGTGGAACTGGAGTTTCCTTTCCAGTTTCATGGAAGCAGATCCAAGGATGGAGAGCTAAAGAAGATGCAACTAAAAATCGGGGCACGGGAGGTTGAGCGTAAATAAGCATGACTCAGGCTTCATGGGGGGAATTCTAGCTGTCACAGAGAGGGAAACCCAAGAACCCTGTGGCATGCTGTATCCTAGTGATGTGACCAAATCCTTGCAAACCTATGAGGGGAAAGAGCCAGAAACATGTTTTCTCTGCATTTGAGAAACTACTCACGGATCTGTGAGTATCACACGAAGGCTGGGTACTTAGCTGGTACTCATCTTGCCAGCTATGTTGGTAGCCATAGTCTGTGACATCTTCAGTATCCCTAACTGTACAGGAAAGCCAGGATTATTATACTGTTAAGGATATGGTTCTAATTACTATGGTACTCGTCCCTAATGCATATCAAAAAGGGGAGGAAACAAGGCGCATGTTGTATTGGCTTGTCGAGTGACCATAGCCTATTAGTGATACATCAACATTACAGTACCCACCAAGAATGCAGACCGTTAAGTGAGCACACATACTTAAAGCAATTCCGTTCCTGAACACTGTATCAGGGGAGGCACGTGTCTACCTTGAAAGGTGAATATGGTAAATTCTGCTGCCATTTTAGCAAATGAATGGAAAGTATCCACTAGGCTGAGGAGAGCTTGTCCAAAGTAAGGAACTAAAAGTGAATACGGTACATTCTGCTGCGATTTTAGCAGATGAATGGAAAGTATCCACTGGGCTGAGGAGAGCTTGTCCAAAGGTAGTTCAAACAAACTCATTGGTTAAGTATACTCTAAAATGGACTAGAAAGCCCCATCAATTTTTCTTTATACCTCTTGCCTATGGAGGATATCAGTGGACAGTGCCATGGGATTCTGCACCCGATCATCAGATAGTCGCCTCTCTGAGAGCCAGCCTTGCCTACTGACAGGTGGCCCTACGTGGTCCAAAAGTAAAAGGTGTACTCACTGTGGCAACCAAGGCCAAGAGAAAGTCAGTGCCACTCAAACAATAAGGGCACAGTGAAGTTAGTACAATTTAACTTGACAAAAAAGGGAAACTGAAAGCAAGTGTCACTGCAGGGAAGGAAGCCTTCCAGCATAGTGGTTCTGTGTCACTGCAGAAACAAGAAGCTGGCCCTACTGTGGTTAGGATTCATTGCTATATTGAAGCTGAACAAACCATTCTATGTCATTTGGCATTGATGTTTATTAAGCTCTCAAGTTTCAGAGAGATAGTACCAGTTGGTTGTGTAAGGTCAAGAAACCTTGCTTCTGCATACAAACTATCTGGAGTCCTCCTTCCAGTCTGTGTTGGTGCAGATGACAATCATCGTCAAAGAGCTCATTTCAGGAGTCCAGATTATCTTAGATAATGATTTGGCAGGGATCACTGGTTACAATCCTTCACTCCAAGTGCGTTCCCGTCTAGTTTTGAATATGGGCCCTGAGGTTTTTAAAGGATAGTTTCATAAGTTCCCATGGTTACAAAACCCAAATTTCCGGGAGAGATTTTCTTGCACATAGATGCCAGTGACTAAACAGCTGGTAGTGTACTTCTGCAAAGAGGGAAGGTTGGTATTGATTACCACGTGGCTTATTTCTCCAGGAAGTTTAAGGAATGCCAGAACTATGACCCAATTAAAACAAAAGGTTATTAGGTAGTTTATGTAATGAAAGTAAAGTGAACTCATAGATTATAATGTACAGTTGGTTGACCTCGCTTTGAGGAATTTCACCTTATCACAATCCAACTGCAATGTGATTTCCTGTGTGTAGCATCACCCACCTCCTCCGCCATCTCTCTCTACAGTATCTCTTAGGTTACTCGTAATGCAGTGAGGGTATGATTGATTGATTGATTGATTTGAGGTTTTCAGGCATCCTGACATGGTAAGGGTACGACATGGGGCTTTTCCCAAGATCGAGATGTGCCAGGAATTCCTGTGCCCAACTGTACAATGCACTAAAGTTCCTCGACAAGGATATAAAAGACGGCGCATCCCAATAAAAAATATTAAAGAACATAAAATGATAGTTTACATATACGAAAAATAGGATCCAAAAAATGTGAAGAAAATCCGACAAACAAATTGCTGACAGCTGGGACTATGTACACCTTCAGCTGGGACTGAGTTTGCAGTATATCAAGATTTAGGATTACTGTAGCCCTTAAAAACCACGACTCGTTGAAAACATTAGAAATAAAGGGAAAATTATATGTAAAAGACTTCGCTTTAATCCAGAATTTGAAAATGACGTAAAGATAATTTACCCGACCAATATCGAACAGATTAGGCTATTTTCCAAGAAATATCGCAGGTAATGATTGACGTCATAGCCAAATGAGACCTATGACGTCTTGAAATAGTGCATACTTTTAGAATAATTATTTATATAAATTTATCAGCAATTGATCTCATTAGCTGATTAATATTTCTCACCTTATGACAGCTGTATTGAAACACGTCTTTTTAGCCACTAATATTTAAAGCTTACTTCTAGTTCTCATTATGAAATATTGATTACATCCATTGTTAAGTCACAAGAACAATAAAGGTCTTTGATACCTAGTAATCAAGAAAGATATTATAGTTTTAGGAAAACGAACTGTAAATTAAGATAAAAATATTCATGCAACCTTAATCTATTGAATTAACCGAAATTTCCAATAAAATATTTTAACTAATTGGTTTGTCATGATCTATAGCCTGTGATGAATGGCCTCATCTGTCGAGAGATTTAAAGGTAATGGCGTCACCCACTAATTAAAAGTAATTTATACATGTCACTGGCAATATCGAGAATAGCTGGATTTTATATGACAGGTCTCAACGGTTAATTAAAAACACGTAATTTTGCATTAGAATTTAGTTCTGGTAAACAGAATAAAAGAGAAAGAAATAGAAATTGAGATATAAGGAGTTATAAAGGGGAGTGTGTAAGGGAGAGAAAATGTAGGGTATGAAGAGGTGAAGAAGGGAATGCATACGGCAGGGCAATGCATTAGATAGGGAAGGATTGGTATGGGATGTCAGGGGCATGGCGATAGATAGATAGAGTAGAAAAATAGTACTGAGCTACTCTGTTATTCCATGGAACCTTACGATAAGAAATATATAATCAGCATTGTTGTTAACATTTTAATATCTGATTTTCCATCATTGGTTAAAACGGTAATAGGATCACTGCTGATAGAAACTAAACATTATTCCACCTGGTCTCAGACATCTCTTTCATCTTTGTTTTGGGTATTTACCGACTGAATTCCTAGCTGATTCAGGTCTTCATTCCTGATTTTCTAGCTTTATACTACTCTTTGTTCTCCTGCTTCCCATCTACTATATTCCAGACAAACATTCTCAGCCTAAGCTATTTGAATTGTTGAAATTTATAGATCCAGGGATGTGTAAACACAATCAATCCACTTACAAGATGGTGTAATCAGCGAGAGAGGTCTCTATGGCAAGTGTTATGATACTAAATTCATGTTTGTTTCTGTTCAAATATTTTTCGACAGCTTCCCCCAACTGTAATATGATCTCCCTACGAAATGTAACGAGGGATCTTGCCTTTGTGTGTTATGTCTCCATTAAGATATTAAATTCTATTTTCTAGTTCCTTGACCTTGTTGTATAGAAATGTACTAGCTTAACATATTCTAAGCACATACATTTCCTGCTATGTGGTGAGAGAAATCTACTTAATAACAGTCCAGAGATCTTTAAGATTATACTATTTTCACATTCCTCTTGATACAAGATTTACAATCCAAGTATACAGGGCCAGATTGAGCTGGTGGAAGGCCTGGGGCCCAATCTGGTGGGAGACACCCTTTCTAACTCCCATTGCATACATTGCAAACTATAGTCTAATTAATCTATTAACCAAAATACAGTAATACTAATATATTACTAGAGCAGTTTTATTTAGCAAATACTGCAATGGACTAGTCTTTTGCGATGTTATTGATATGCATAAACACAAAATAAAATAAGCATGAGTTGTGCATACCATATTCATTTACATATATACAGTTACAATTATTTACATAAAATGATAAGGCAACTAGCGCAATTATAATAGCTCAGTTTTAATTGTATATAAAACAAGGATTACTTTCTCGACACTTTTCTTGATTTTTTAAATTGCAAATTCCCTGATGATTTAGTTGAGGCCCAGTTCTCGCAATATATCTGACTCGAAGCTCATTCTAGTCAGAATTAAAAGACTTTTCTGTTT
>NC_090728.1:112792418-112802418 GCF_036898095.1 Palaemon carinicauda | reverse complement strand
GAGCCAAGAGTCGAAAACATTCATTACGTAGGCAATGTAAATACCTTTTGACAAAATTTTGCCCGCCCGTCCACCAGACACCCATTCACCTTGTTCCATCGGCTCTGGAACCCATAACAGTCAAGAATGGCTAGCAGGATTTGGAATTGCCCCCGTGGTTGCAAAACTGCATTTGCCTTACGACTTTATACAGTCAAGAGAAAGCCTGCGGCCATATTTACTATAGCTTGAATAGGTAATCATTCAGTTTCTAGTTAAAATCCAATGTCTATGGTCTGATTTTTATTTAGCGTAACATGAGTATAATACTTGTAATGTCATTCAGACTTTTGAACATTTCCATTAACTATTGACTATGCCACCAGAGAGAGAGAGAGAGAGCAGAGAGAGAGAGAGAGAGAGAGAGAGAGAGAGAGAGAGAGAGAGAGAGAGAGAGAGATTGTATGTAAACAGTCTTTATATAACTATTTTTGTTAAAATAAGAATTTTGTGCTAAACTCTCCATCAGACCAACGGATCATCCGATATATTTTTGTTTTCTTATTCTTAGGCCGTACGACCGTGTTGGCTATGTTTTGGGCATGACTGCATTTTGTAAATAAATCATGAATAGTTTTAGGAGTTTTATTTGTACATCTAATGTTTTTTTTTTTTTTCAGTAAATAGGTAGGTAGGTAAATAAACAATAAATAAAAATTGCTTGACATTGGATATATCAGTTAACAAATCAAGCTTGTCTACTACGTTTTTGAAAATTACCAACTATTCCCTACACCTTGTCAATCTGATTGTGACCTATAAAGTAGACTGTAATTTCTTAGGAAACTTATTTTGGGAGTTAGACTAATAATCGAAGTGTTTTTGTATTTATTAACATATTTTGTTGGTTTGTTCATTATGACAATTATCAGTGGAGAGGTTTCAGAGTTCATAAAGGTGTACTGCTTTGCTTTTATTTAAACTTTTGTGTCATTGTTGGCAGAGGTATAGCCTTCGTTACGTATAGCCAATCATCGACCGAGAAAGAGGGAAGGAAGGCCGTCATAAGTTACGTAACGAATGCGTTCGAAACCTTTTCTCTGAGTAAGTTGGCACGTCTTCAAAAAACGTCACTTTTACTATTATAAGTACCAATTTTATTCAATCTACGTAATGCAGAATATAGTCAAAATTTATGTGTAGATATAATGTGCACTCTGAAGAAGCGTTACATTCATGAAATTCATAGATGAAAAATTATTGCTAAAAAACCGTGTTACAGAGGCCCTGAATCTAATAGTAACACGTTTAAAATGTTACTAAATTCAAACACCTCTTGTATATATTGAGCTTTGAGCTAATTGAGAACAGAGTTGAAGAGTTTAAAATTAAGGAAATGAGGAGAAACTTATTTTTCATTTCTTTGTTCGTTGTCCAGCCAGACTGTCTCATTTTGCACTTTGTAGTAAGATTTTACGTTTTCATAATAATATAGGATGTAGCTAAATTTACTCCTATTTACTTGATAAAAGCAATTACTAAAAATCCGTATTATCTACGATAAAATATAATCTCGGAAGTGACACTCGTTTCAAATGATGATACTTCACGTCCCTCTTCGAGAACCTTCCAATTTTAATACGTACCCTGAATTTTCCCTCATTAAATTTCCATGACGTCACAAAACGCATTATATTATCGTGGTGAGCATTATCTTTCATGCTCGGTACACCAAACTCATAAGAATTCACAATTCTGTTACGTTACTGACGTTTATATGACAAAATCCTCACATAAGAATATAACAGGATTAACAATATAATTGTTTTTTATGGATAAAAATTACTGAAGGAGGTGAAATTTCCCTTCGTGAAAAGGTTTTCAAGATTTTCGTCTTTTAAGACCATTTAGTTAACCTTTACAGAACATGTTTTGTAGAATAGAGTCCTCTTAAGTATTGCATAGATTCTTTATTACATCAGTAGAATATTTTGATGATTTAGGTAAAAAGTCAGTTTTTATATGCAAGATAAATATTAGGATATTATTACATAAAACGAAGAAAACTATACAGAAAAAGAAAAGAAAACATCTACATCAAGATGACATTCATATAATCTCTTCAGATTGGAAATATTGATAGCAATATCTAACTTACAAAACGTAACTTTGAAATTTTCAAAAACTATACCACCAACTCTCAACAAATTGTGAAATGGAAGCATAATTATAATAAATCAAAGTTAGGATACACTGTTACTTCATTTTACTCCAAACGTGAAATGTTTAGGGTTTGCAAAAATACCAGTAGAAATTCTCTACCATAAAATATGAATAATAATCTGTGAAGATCAGATTTTATTCAAATAAAATCTGGTTAATATGAGGGATTTGCCTAAATCAATAGTTCTTATGGAGAATTTGATCTCTTGGTTATTAAGATCAAATTCTACATATTTAAAATCAAATTCTTTGATTCATTACTCATGATAAGAAAATTATCGTAGTTCTATATAACTTTTCTAGATTGAAACTGCAAATGTTAAGTCAAATGGGCAAGTAACAGCTGTAACGATGAACAATGTTAGTAAAAAGAAAAGAAAAGAAAAATATTACCACCACTTCCGTAGAACATAATCAGGGCAGAGAAAAAAAATATTGAACATTGTAATGGAAAACAAGGTAATTGAATAACTTGGTAACAAACATTGAATATAATGGAACTTCAATTAAACTCATTTATTTTAGTTCGCTGTTTATTGTGATGGTTTGTATTTATGTTTATGGTATTCATATAATCTCAGTAACGTTATCTATTTTATATTTTGAAAATATTTACTAAGATTTTCCATACATTATTCTTTTTGCCAAACGGGTTTATTCCATGCACGTCCATGCTCCATGTCAGCATTAGAGCGCCAATACACGTCCACGCCAAACTGTCGCTCGGAATGAACTGCATGACTAATGAACGTCGGTCCTTCACACATTCTATTCCCTTCAGCTTACGGTCATTTGAACGGGTACTCGAGTGACTGCCTGCAAAGAGGACAGGTAACGGCACATCAAATGCAAATACTGCTCCTGCAGCTGCAGCTGCCATTTTGGCAACCAATAATTGAAATGAGGTCTGTGCTTCAACTGTCTCAGGATAATTCACGTTACCCAAATACAAACAAGTTCAGTTCTGAAAATGTGTGTTAAAAGAAGGATCTTCACGGGAATTAATTCTTGAGGTTTGAGTTTTAATTAACTATCGTCAAATGAGTCATGAAACCTAAATACAAAAAACATTCAGTTCTATTAATATTAACTGAAGTCCTTCACTGATACAAATTCTTGTGAAAATCCCCAATAAACCCTTTATGGAAATGTATTTTATATGGTTAGGATTACAAAATTAACCTTGTTACTACTTGTGAAACATTCAGCATTTAACATGTACTAGCCATGCCTTTAAATCAGTGCTTTGAAACCCGCCCCCTCTTTTTTTATTTACTTTATATATATATATATATATATATATATATATATATATATATATGTATATATATATATATATATATATATATATACATACATACATACATACATACATACATACATACATACATACATACATACATATATATATATATATATATATATATATATATATATATATATATATATATCACTTTTTTTCCCAGAGTGTGACGAACCAGGGTGATCAGCATCTCAACATTCAGTCTAGCAACACCCGACGCCATCACAGTCGTCAGATCATAGCTAATGGAGGGGAGAAGTGCCTGGTCACTTCATGTAACGCAAGTGGAGCTCTGCAAACGTTCAGCATGATGACTGTGCAGAAAATCATCGCTTAAAGCAAAGTGAAGCACAATGATCCGAACAAAACTCCATCTGGAAGTGATATTCTAGCTCACAAAACCTGTTAATACACTTTTATATGTATATATATATTATATATATATATATATATATATATATATATATATATATATATATATATATATATATATATATATATATATATATATATATATATATATATATATATATATATATATATACATACGTATATAAATAAACACATCACTACGGTAAGATATCCACACTCAGAAGTGGTTACACGTACACACATGCATATATATATATATATATATATATATATATATATGTGTGTGTGTGTGTGTGTTTGGGTGAGATGGCCATGTCGTCCTGATGGAAGTTCCTATAGGGTAGCTTCCTAGGGTATATTACAACTATGGCGATATTCCCAGAGAATTTACCTTAAGGTACCAGAATTCTAACTCCTGGAGCGAATATCCCTAATGAAAGGGATATCGCGACATATCAGAAGACATATTCTTGACACGCCACATGGCAATCTGCACCCCAAACAGAGATTACGTATCGAGGGGTGAATTGGCAAGAAACGAAAACGGGAAAGAAAAAGTGGGAGCCGCTCCCAAGGCTCCCTATTCTCCAGTTTCGTAAGCGTGCCTGGCGCCAATCCTGGCGCCATCTGTATTCCTTGTAGCGTACACGAGGTGCTACAGATACTGTATGTAGGGAGGGGTCCTACAGCCCTTTCATAGAAAAGGAAGGGCGGGTCCATCAGGACGACATGGCCATCTCACCCAAAAATAGATTTTTCGCTTCGCTCAAAATCTGTTTTTTGGGCTCAAGCCATGTCGTCCTGATGGAAGTATACCAGAGCATTACTGTATCTGTGGATTCTCAGAACGTGCCGTACACCCCGGAGGTAATTTTTCCCGGTCGACTAGACCTAGAGACCTAAGATGTTACCGTTATACATCTTTTCAACTAACCATAAACCATGTTAGAGCTTCCTGCCCCCTACAGGGAAGAGTCCTACTAAACTCTGGAAAAGTCTCGAAGAGTACATATACCTATGTATGATTACCAGGCAAGCTAATATAGTGGTCTCACCCTATATTAAGTAAAGCATAGTTTGTAAAGAAAAACTGCGTCAATATGAAATATCGACCAGTTCTCCGCACAATACTTGTATTGGACAAAGGTTTATATCCGCATAGGAGGAAACTTGTAAAACCGCCACCGTCCCCTTCTGGGACGGAGTCCTCCCGATAAGGGAAAGCATAAACCAATGCAACATAGCTTGCATACAGGAACAATCTATTAGACTTATTCCAGATAAATATACATAGAATGAATGCTCAATTATATCAATAAATTGACACAGGTGAAGGATAGACGCAACAGTTCAAGAACTATAATATATATATTATAGATCATATATATAATATAATACAGACAGGTTAACAACAATTCTATATATATATATATATATATATATATATATATATATATACTATATATATATATATATATATATATATATATATATATATATATATATATATATATATATATATATATATATATATATATATATATATATATATATATATATAAGAAGAGGATAACCAAAACTTTAAGCATAAGTCTGATAGTAAACAGAAACTTGTTTATCTGAAAGAAAAACATTAGTGCCACTTTTAACATACCGAGGTATGAAGGTCAGAAAAGTCTGTATTACTAATCAGTTACATTAGCGTTAGAAACGCTCGGCACACATGTCTGCACTTTTGCTAGGTTCACCTTTGGAAGTGGAACAGTCAACGTGGGCACCTCAGTGCCCTCGCTTAGTTTGTAGCACAGAATGTAACTACACACTCACCCTGGAATTAATTGTCCCAATTAAAAACCACTGTTCCTCGCAGAGTTAAACAGCAGGGTTAACGACGCAACCCACTGCTACCACAGAACTCTTTAGTTGCTCCACTTGCTTCGCATAGTGGCAAAAGAACACTCTGGAAGACTTCCAGCCAGTGTATGAACAGAGATGTTCAAAATCCATACAATTAAGGAAATTTAAGGATGAAGCAACTTTCCTCGGATCGTGACCTGCGGGTGTACTGTCAGGATCCGCTCTGCGAATAAAAATATGTGATTTTCGCCCTGAGTTGATTCAGTGATAAATTTGAGCCTGATGTTTCTCCCCTGAATAGTTGACCACCCTAGAAGTCTGAAGTTCTATGAAGATAGACCTTTAGGCATTCTACTGGACGTAGAGATGCATCTCCTTTCAGAGGGCAGATTCTCCAGGGACCCCACCTGTTGGTGGGTAACTCATTCTTGGTGAGAAACAAAGGATCCGGAAACAGGTTCAGTTCTCCCCCATCCGGGAACTGAACACGACCTCCCTCTCTCGAGAGGGCTACAATCTCACTAACCCTGGCTCCGGACGCGAGTGGAAATAGGAAAATAATTTTTTGGGTCAAATCCATTAACGCAACCTCCTCATTGCTCCACAGAGAAGCGAAATGAAGAACTTTGTCTAAAGACCATGAAATGGGCTTTGGAGGTGCTGAAGGCCTGAGCCTAGTGCAGGCTTTCGGAACTTTATTAAAGATCTCGTTAGCGAGGTTGACCTGGAAGGCATATAGAATGGGTCTTGTCAAAGCAGACTTACACGTCGAAATCGTGTTAGCTGCCAACCCTTGACCATGGAGGTGGATGAAGAAAGATAAGCAGAAGTCCGTCGAGATCTCCTGTGGATTCTTTGCCTTGACAAAGGCCCCCCATTTTCTCCAAGATGACTCATATTGCCTTCTAGTAGATTTGCACTTATATTCCTCTAGGAAGTCTATGCTGGCTTTCGAAATCCCGAAACGCTTTCTCACCGCTAGGGAGAGAAAATCATGAGCTGCAGGGTCCGGGTTTTCTGTAATGAAGCGCAGACAGCCGACTTCTGGACTCTGAGAAGGTAAGATGGACGTCCTTCCAGTCCTTGTGGTCCATGGGTAGGGCCAGCGACAAGGGTTTACACTCCTCCAGGGAGGGGCAAGGCTTGCCAGCCTCGACTGCTTTTAATACAGCCGCAAACCCTTTCTGCAAAAAGGGGAAGGCTCTAGCAGCAGAGGACGCAAAGGAAGGGAGCTTCGTACTCAATGCAGTAACTTTTGAGTTTGTGAAGCCCCTCTCTTTCATCGAAGATGAAAGCAAAGCTTGAGCCTTAGCATGGTCCATCACTATGACCTCCTTCGGCTCTGTCTTCTCCTTTGAAGCTGGTTCCTTCCTCAACCGGACATAACAGTCCGGATATGACCCTTTGCTGGGCCAGAATTCCACTTCCTCAAGGGGAACTGAACCCAGCTTATCCGACATGACGATCTTTCCAGTCGTCATCGGCATGTGCTCGGCATATCTCCACGGGTTAGCTTCTGAGCACAAGGGAAGGTCTTTCACATTGAGCCTTTTCTGGGGCCCACGTGATGCTGCAAGCTCCTGCATCCGCAGTTCCATTGCAGCCGCCTTCTCCATATTCTCCTTCTGCATTTGTTGGATCATTCCAATAATGGAGTAGAGGGCCTGTCCCAGCTCTACTGGGAGAGCGGACGATGTTGAGGGAATAGGTTCAGGGATCAGAACCGGAGCAGCCGACACCTCGTTGGCTTCTTCCTCTACGATGTCTGGGGCTTGATCTTCATCCTGGCCTCCTGCCAGGAGGTCTTCCTCCAGACGCTCGGACACGTCTGACATCCTGTCGCCCAACTGGATGTCTTGCACGGCGACCGCCACTTCAGCATCCACCTGGATCTGAACTAGGGGGATCTCCTCTTGAGGCTGGGGAATCACTGCATCAGCTGATGCCCTAGGGAAAAGGTAAGCCCTCATCTTCTCACTTGGAAGATAAGGTCCAGAGGTGTTCTTCTGGAAGCCCCTTACCCAGGTGCGAAGCTTCCCCCTTGCTATATCCCTTGATTCCGCTGTCCTAGGGGAATCAAAAGCTTCAGTAATCAGGTTAGAGCACACGGTACATACCTGGGGGTCCCAATGCCGGAGCTCACCTTTGGAGACGGAGCATGCTGCGTGTCTCCTACATAATCCATGTCCGCAGAGGTTCTTACTGTGGACGTTGCAGAAAGCACTTCCGCACTTCGGACGTACCTCCTGCAAAGAAAAGAAAATTTCCATGAGTATCAAGTGAACTATGTATCACTGGATATGCACCGTTTAGTATATCAATTCAGAAAGGAAAGACACACACTTGTGTTTCCTTCACAACTAATTGCTGCAGCCTTCCAGATAATAAAATCGAAAGGTTAATCTCTTCTAGAATAACCAATGCAAAGTTTCCAGAGGAAACAGGTGGAGCTAACACCTCAGCAATGATTTTAAAATCCTGGATAATAGACAAGAAAGAACTTACTTTCTTATCTGTAAGGCAACAGCAAAGGGCTGTGCAAGAAAACACAAAAGTTTTAGAACACACAGTGCTGTACCAAAACTTATACTATGCATGTGCCGGCCGGAAACAGCCAATATCGGCTACACAAGGTAGCACCCGGCTGCCGGCCACTGCTCCTAGCAACTGGCAGACAAGGGCTGACATTAGCCGGCCGGAAAAGGTACACAACCGATGCCAGCCAGCAGCAAAAGAACCAGAGGACTACGAATGCCCGGCTGCCGGCCTCATAGGCCGGCAGCCGGATCGGGTACAGCACTAGAAGAAAACAGAATGGATGCCGGGATAAGAGCGTAAACTACCTCCAAGCCCGACAATCCGAAAGAGTGCATATAAGGAAGGGGAGAATCTAATTCAGGCTTCCTGACCAATGCCGTCTGGCTCTAAAGGCAGGCATGGATGAGGGACCAAGGGAGGTCCGGGCAGCATTCAAGATAGAAGACCCTTGCCGGCCGGCAGACTCTGCCGGCTGGCAAGGGACTGAGTCAATTCCACATCCTAACCTATCCTAGGTCCAGATGTAGAATGACGTACAGTACTGTAATGGCTAGGCCATTACGGAGATAGAAGGGAAGGGACAAAGGAGGGTCCTACCAACCTTGCTTTAGTGAAGGACCACCCGCAGCCAAGGAAACTCATCTTAGCCTAAGGGAGATCCAAGCAGGGAGGCCAGAAATACTTGCCAGCTCCCAAGGAACCAAAGCAAGGAAGGTGTTGCTACTCTCAGGGAAAAAATCTTATCCTCCCACCGAGAACAGCAACAAGGACTAGTCTGCTAGATCACAAAAGAAGGAATCATCTCGTACAGAAACCTTCGGTAGTGACCTAAGGAGGCTAAGCCTCCTATGTCTGTGTCAGGCCAGCGAGGGAGACTCTACCCCAAGCCAGACGAACACAGACTCAGACTAAAAACTCTGTTGTTCTGTCACACTCTGAAACCAGACTTACTGGAACAGGAAGGTACAGTAACACCCCAGTATAGTTATATCGAAAGTTAATTCAGATAAACCACTTAGGGATAAGCCCAAGGCTTAAATAGAGGGAAAGGGATTGCATACCTTCTCCGAAGAAAAGAAAGCAACCGGGGAGTATGAGAAAGTATACTAAGGCTCCATAAGCAACTTAGCCTAGGCACCAAGAGAATCGATTACCTAAATCACCGAAACTCACTCGTATACTATCTTGGAAATATTCAAAATAATCTTAAATGTATAAAAAACAGCCTAAAGCTTCAATAAAATTTTAATACACTCGGAAAACCAAAATCATGCAGAAAGTACTAGGACCAAACGACTAGGCTACATGGCCTAGCGTAGGCCAGAGTTGGCGAATACTTCGCCAAAATAATACTAAAGCACGAAAGGAAATCCTATGTAACGCTAAATAGCTAAAATTTATTAAAGCAAAACAACCGGGAATGTCGCTCTGGCTAACTAAACTTATACCTAGCGAGCGACAGCGTCCATGACGCCTCCGGTAGGCTACGGCTCTTGTAACAAAGATTAATCCTATTAATCACTCAAAAATTTACCAAGAGCCTACATTTATACATAAAAGAAATGGTACTCAGCTTATCAGAGGCCGACGAAGTTGGAGAAGCCATGAAAAGCTGAATAAATCCAAGATTTGCGAGAAACACAGGAAAAAACTCCGAGTTGTTAAGCTACGCAAAAAGGAATACAGATGGCGCCAGGATTGGCGCCAGGCACGCTTACGAAACTGGAG
>NC_090728.1:112779769-112791918 GCF_036898095.1 Palaemon carinicauda | reverse complement strand
GGTAGTGTATGTACGAAGGTCTGGAAAGGTGTGCCGTTAATAGCAAAAGAAGGTGTTAAATTGTCAAAGATGCGAGTGAGGTTGTCAGTGTAAAAGTTGCATGGCCGAATAGTCTGGGAATTGCCAATAGTGACAATTGTGAATATGTAGTGGAAGGTTCGGAAGCAAGTAATTTGGTGAAAGCAAGTGTGCATGTGTATGATGGTATTTTGAATTTGCAGGAGCCGAAGGTGTATGTGAGCTTGTTGCCGACTGTAAGGAGGAAGAGAATACGGGGTATACGTGAGGGTGATTGCATGGGATGTATGTATACGTTGGTCAATGTAGAGGATGAAAGGTATGTTAAATTGAGACGTGTTATGACGGGTAAGATAAAGCCGGATGACGATTGGGACTATGAAAGTTTGAAAGAAAGAATTAATGTAGATGGAATATAAGTGAGGGGGGAAAGGGAACAATTGTATAGGATGTTATGGGATAGACGGAGAGTTTTGAGTCGCGGTGACGAGGATTGTGGGGGATCAAAGCTGCCTGAATTTAAGATAGTTCTTAGTAATGATACCCCCATATATCAGCGTCCCCGACATTTTTCTCCGCCTATTGCCAGAGAAATAGAAGAGCAGTGCCAGGAGTTAGAGCAAATGGGTGTAATAGAAAGGAGTGAGAGTGCCTGGAATAGCCCTATTGTACCTGTAAGAAAGCCGGATGGAAGTTTACGGATGTGTATTGATTATGGGAAGGTGAATGAAGTAACTGTTAAAGAACGTTTTCCGATGAATGTAGTGTCTGACTGTGTGTATAAGATGCATGGTATGAAAGTTTTTACAAAGTTAGATTTAGTTAGGGGCTATTACCAGATGCCTCTGGCAGAGGGGAGCAGGCCCATTACAGCATTTTCGAGCAGTAATTGTCATTATCAGTTTAAGAGATTAAGTTTTGGCCTTGCTAATGCGCCTGCTGCCTTCCAGAGGGCGATGAATGTAGTTTTGGCTGGGTTTGATAGACAAAAGGTGACTGTTTTTATTGATGATATTTTGATTGCTAGTGAGACTGTTGAGGAACACATGCAGTTGCTTGAAACAGTATTAGAACGGTTGATAGAAGTTGGTGTGAAAGTTAAGCTTGAAAAGTGTACATGGTTGGTCGGGGAGGTGGAATTTCTTGGGCATGTGGTGAGTGAATCGGGTATAAGGAAGAGTGAAAAGTTTGTGAGTAAGGTGAGAGAGTTTCCACGTCCTCGTACGGTGCGCGAGTTGAGAGGTTTTCTTGGGTTAATTGAATTTGGTCGGAAGTTTGTCAGAGATTGTTCGGGAATAGGGAAGCCTTTGAATGAGTGGACAGGTAAGAGAAATAGTACGAGACTGAAATGGGATGAGCGTATGATTGAAGCATTTGAAAACTTGAAAGAAGAGGCTGCGAGAGACGTCACTTTGGCTTTTCCCGATTATAGTGAACATGCGAGTATGCTAGAGTTATATACGGATGCTAGTGGGATTAGTATGGGTGGTTGCTTGGTTCAAATGCAAAGAATAAACGGAGATGAACAGTTGAGAGTGATAGCGTATGTAAGCAAAGCATTTAATAAGGCTGAGCGAAAGTATTCCACGATTGAAAGGGAGTTGGCTGCGATAAGGTTTTGCGTGAAAGCGGTGAAGGTATTTTTGTATTGTGTGAAATTTATTGTGCGTACTGACCATCAGCCCCTAGTGTACATGATTAGGAAAGAGTCTGTGAATGCTAGAGTTGCGAGGACAATAGAGGATTTGAATGAATTTGACTTTAAGCTAGAATATGTACCTGGGAGTAAGAACGTGATAGCAGATGCGATGTCAAGAATGCATGGTAAGATAGAAGAGAGTAGCGAGAATGATAGTAATTTTGAAAGGTTGCCGGAAGATTTAATGGTGGTACAAAGTTTTGAAGGGGATGACATGGTGTATAAATGTATTTTGTGTGGGTTAAATAAGGTTAAATTGAAGGGTTTGAATAGGGATATACCTGCTAGTATAGATGAGCTTAGAATGAGTGTTAGGAATGAAGTATCGAAAGAAATGGCATATAAGGAGGAGGATAGTATGCTTGAGGGTGAATTGTTATCAAAAGTATTGTTGGCAGTATGTTATATGGTGTCACTGTTTATTTGTATTTTGGGTGGAATCGTCCGATGCAGTACCAAGCAAATAAAGAGACTGAAAGGGAGTATATATTGAGGTTACAATGTAATGAAAGATGTTGCAAGTTGTTGAGTAAGAAGGAGGATTGTCCGAGTGATTTGAATCAGAGTGGTATGAGCATAGAAGATAGCGAAGATGACCATGGGTGTGATAAGGATGACCCTATTGATAGGAGAGTAAACATTTATATGCATGGTGTAAAAGGAAGAATGATGACGTATGTGGGTATAAATGAGAATGAATACTGTAGTTTAATTGATACAGGTGCACAAGTGTCATTAGTGAATATGTCTGTTATCAAGGAAATAGAGCGGTACAATTGGGAAGTGAAACGGCAATGTACGAGTGTGAGAATTCATGGGATAGGTAAAGGAAGTTTGCTAGTTTGGGAAGAAGTGCGTTTGAAAGTAAAACTGGGAAGTATGGAGGTGGAACATAATTTTATTGTAATGGGAGAGAATGAGATGCCTAGTTGTTTTTTGATAGGAATTGACTTTTTAAGATTGCATGATTTATCAGTTGATATTGGTAGTGGTTTGCTTCTGAAGAATGGATGTGAAGTAGTTGTGATAGAAGATAATAGTGTATTTATGGCGAATTTTGTTGGCATGGTTGATATTACGAGGAGTGAGGATGATCTACTGTCTAAAGAGGAGGTGGAAGAAATGCAAGATGAATGTGAGGAAATTAAAAGGTTACGTGAATGTATGTTGAATAGTATTGAGGTAGAAGAATGGCCGTCTGATTTAGAGGTGTATAAGAAAGTTAGTAAGAGACTTATTGTGTGTAAGAATATTGTTTATTTTCTACATAAAGGAATGGATGAAGATATATATGTTCCTGTGTTTCCAATGCATGCAGCAGTAAGTATGTGTATGTTAGTGCATGACAGATATGGGCATATGGGTAAGAATAAATTATGGGAATGCATGCGTGAGAGATTGTTTACACCTGGGTTGAGTCAGATATGTAAGGATGTAGCGACTACATGTGAAGATTGCCAGAAAGGGAAGTATCAGAGAGTGCATGCTAATCCGCCTGTTTTGAGATTACGTATGAAAGAACCATTTGAGATGTTTGTGATTGATTGTGTTTCGTTGCCTGTGACTGCGAGAAGACATGTGGGAATGATTGTTATGGTTGATCACATGAGTAAATTTACCTATGCAATACCCATCAAGGATAAACGGAGCGAGACTGTTGCAAGAATGGTTGGTCAAGTGATGTTGCCGATGTGTGTGTGTAAGCCTGTGAGAATGTTAAGTGATAATGGCCCTGAGTTTGTTGGATGGGAGTTTGAGCAGATGTTAAGAGAATGGGTATTGAACATGTGTATTCGACTCCTTATATGCCAAGTGCGAATGGGTTGGCTGAAAGGACTGTAAGAACATTAACTGAAATTTTGCGAATGATGAGTACATGTGGTAATGATTGGGATTTGTATGTTGGTAGAGCGTTGTGGGCTTACAATGCAACAGTGCATAAGAGTACGGGTATTTCTCCATGTAAGTTTGTGTTAAATTTTGAAACAATAATAAGACCGAGGTTGGGTGTGTCGGAGGATGATAGAGATGTGTGGAGGAAAGCAAATAAGAGGTTTGAAAGCTTTAAAGTTGGTGAGAGAGTGATGAAAGAAGTAATTGAAAAGGGTAGAATGAATGTAAATAAGGTGCGTGATAAATTTGAAGGTCCCTATGAGGTGTTAGAAGTTGGTTCGAGTGGATTAAGTTACGTTTTGGGTAAGTTGTGTGTGGGTGGTATTGGGGAAAAAATTAGGGCCCACCACAACCAGTTGCGTAAATGGAAAGAGGTACCTGAGTATATCCAAGAGAATGGGATGAGTAAATGGTTGAAAAGGAACAAGGGTGAACCTAGTATGTATGAGGACTTAGGTCTGGAAGGTAAACAGTTAGTGTTAGTAGAATATAAGAAAAGGAAGAATACAAGAGCTTTAAGTAAAGATGAAGGAAGGGGAAATTTTATAAGTAAAAGTGAGAATAGAAATAAGTATGACAAGGGTGTAAATGTGCAAGTGTGTATGGAAGATAAATGTGTTAATACATATGAATCATGGCTGAGTATGAATGGTACCTATAGTGTGTGTGGCTTTTCCTAAGGTGATGTAAAAGAAAGGATGACGAATGCGAGAGTGAGAGATAGGAGAATGTTTAGTAGTATGAATGAATCTTTTACTAAAGTTGAGAATGTTTTTGATGAAATGGATGAACTGTTTACTGAAATGAGTGTAATTATAGGGCCAGATGAGAACGAGGTAGATATGATTGTACATGATATATTAGATGATAGGGATTTAGATAAGAATAGTGTTAATGTAGCGAATGATTGTGATAAGGAAGAAGTGAATGAGAGAGTATATGGAGGCCCAGTTACTCGGAGTAGAGGTCCCGTTCTCGACTGCGACTGGGTTATGAAAAAAATAATGTAAGTGTTGTGTGAGAAGGATTTGGCAAAGTAAGGGGGGAGGAATGTGGAGGATTTATTTTTGCTTTATTTTTATTTTTTGTTTTTGCCAAATCCTGTGTGTGAGAGAGAGAGAGAGAGAGAGAGAGAGAGAGAGAGAGAGAGAGAGAGAGAGAGAGAGAGAGAGAGAGAGAGAGGGATATTGTGTTAGCGAGCGAAAGTAGTTAGGTTAACGATCGTTTGTGGTGAGAAAGACTGTTGGTACAAATGAGATTGTTTGTTTACATTTTTTAGTTAGGTTACGACAGTGGTGAATGTTTCGGAGCGAATGCTTTTTTTGATTGACTGCGTCCTGAGTCAGTTGTGTGAACGCTGGAATTATTATTTTTCTTTACCAGCGAGGAAGTGATTTTTGATTTTCTGAGTAAGTACAGTTTTGTTTATCTTTGCTTGTCGTGATTGTGAATGATAGGAACAATTTATTATTTATCTTTGATTATAGTGCGATAGTTCAGTTGGCTAGAAGTGTTCGTAAGTGTTTTTCTTTCTTTATTTTTGGCAGGCCGTGATTCCTCCTTTGGAGAGACTCAAGTTTAGAAAGCGGATTATTGTTGATGACCAGGCCTGTAATAAAGGATTGCATATAGACTTCGCTATTTGATTGCTCAACTGTTGATGACCTGGCCTGTATACGATTTTTCTTTTGGACTGTTTTTTTTGATTTCTGAACGGATGATGACTTGGCCTTTGAATTAGGATTGCTGATGATGATGATGATGAATATGATGATGATGATAACAATGACCCCAATCAGGGAAGTAGTGTGTACAAATTGCCACCCAGTGGAATAGTTGACCACCAAGTGGTGGTACTGGTAGTTTGCCATAAAAGACAGTAGTGTTGAGGACAGTGTCAGTGTCCTATAAAATAATATATACATATTGGTTGTGGTTTATTTAATTTTAAGTTTGTTAGGGTTTTTTTGGTGTTTTGGTTTTTGCATATTTAATATTAAGTTTGATCAGTTTTAAGTATTTTGAATGTGGATGCTTTTGGTGTTGATTATTTTAGTTTGTAAGGTAATATAGCTTTAAGGTTATGTTTTGTTTCAATTTTCCTTCTGTCCAAGAGTCCGGTTGATAAAGTAAGGGGAAAGTTTGTGTTGTGGGACAATTGTCAGTTAGAGTGATTCAAGGGTGTGGGGGTTGTTTTGCAACATCCCGCCACATCGCTCTCTCTCTCTTTCTCTATCTGGCAGGCTCTGTATGTCTGTGTCTCTGCATGTGTTTGTGTATTTGTGAGAGAGAGAGAGAGAGAGAGAGAGAGAGAGAGAGAGAGAGAGAGAGAGAGAGAGAGAGAGAGAACATTTCTTCTCATTAACTTTTAAAATTTTCTTTTCATTAGTGTATAATAATGAATTGCAATGATGATACATTTTTTCATGTTTGTTCCATTTAATTGTAACTCCATTCAGCGCAGAATAAAATATTCCCAGAAGCCTTTTCTTCCCTTGTCTCCATGAATATATTCTGGCTTTACTCTCTGCTGACCAGCAAAAGGTAATCAATTGAACGTAACTTTTGCTGATGGTGTATTAATGGTTTGCCTATATCCATAAAAGTTACGTCCTCTAATATCAACAGAGAAACAGAGCCACTGAGATAAACCGTAATTGAATATTTAGCTAACATTTATTTTTATTTAATTTATGCTAGATTGGCTACAGTTATTTCTCTCGATGATGGACGACCGAGAAACAAGGACGCAGCCTTTCATGAATACAAGCATATTTTTGTAGGTTTCTTTCTCATAAGTGAAAATCATATCTAATAAAATATGTATACCGGCATTCCGACCAACAACGCATATCGGAAAATAAAAAGGCTTTACTGTAAATATCAGTGAAATGTTGGAAGTTGTTAATGAATACACACATATGCTTGTGTATCATCATCATCATCATCATCACTCATGAACATTTCACTACAGGACAAAGCCATAAAAAGAACCATAGACACACAAATATATATATATATATATATATATATATATATATATATATATATATATATATATATATATATATATATATATATATATATATATATATATATATATATTGTTAGGTTTTTTGACTGTGAAACAACCTAGTTTCAATTTTTTTGTAACTGCCCTTTTCTTTATCAAGGTGGGGGTCTTTGTTTACTTTGGTCACGTTGTGAGTGACAAGCTTTAGTCAGGTTTGGGAAGCCAGAGGGACCGTTTCTCGTAATGCAGTCGAGAAGGAGCGGCGGGCCCAGCTTTGGAGTGTCTCCTAGTTGGTGGTGACTTGTCCTCAACCTGGTCCTCGAGGTCGAGATGGTTTGGAAGCGTTGTTCTTCGGTGGCAGCAAAGTGGCTGTTGTATCGACACTGTCGTGGTAGTTCCCGCAGTGTTCGATGGACGTCCTCGAGGATCAGGGATTGTTTGTGGATGTTGGAAGAGCCAGTGCATGGGCTCGTATTTATTATTTGTATATTAATGAGAAGTTTCATTTATTAAATTTTCATGTCTGCTGCTTACTGTGTTTGTTGTTGTTTATTAATTTTGATAATTGTTTATCATGTACGTTAACTTCAAGTAAACTATATTTGGTGATTTTAAAGTTTAGCTGATTTTGTGGTAACGATCTTTTGTCTCTGTGCTTCCCAATACCTGTACTCATTGTAATTATTGTATATACTTGTAATTATTGTATAATTGTTGTATAATAAACTAGACTAAGGTACTTAAGTGTTTTTCTGTTTTACCCACCCCTTTGGTTGTTGCAGTCCATCGGTTCATTCCAGTCTCAATTCTTTTAGTATTTTTAAAGAACCTGTTGAACCATTAAGGCGGTTCATAACAATGGCGACCGTGACAGGATTGGTTCTGTTTTGGGCTGATGGTTCTGTGACATCTTTGGGGGTGGGTGAGAGTGTGATCTGAAAAAAAAAATTTCTGAATTTTTTTTTTTATTTGAGTGTGGAGGTGTTAGGTTGTTTGACTGTGAAACAACCTAGTTTCAATTTTTTTGTAACTGCCCTTTTCTTTATCAAGGGGGGGGGTCTTTGTTTACTTTGGTCACGTTGTGAGTGACAAGCTTTAGTCAGGTTTGGGAAGCCAGAGGGACCGTTTCTCGTAATGCAGTCGAGAAGGAGCGGCGGGCCCAGCTTTGGAGTGTCTCCTAGTTGGTGGTGACTTGTCCTCAACCTGGTCCTCGAGGTCGAGATGGTTTGGAAGCGTTGTTCTTCGGTGGCAGCAAAGTGGCTGTTGTATCGACACTGTCGTGGTAGTTCCCGCAGTGTTCGATGGACGTCCTCGAGGATCAGGGATTGTTTGTGGATGTTGGAAGAGCCAGTGCATGGGCTCGTATTTATTATTTGTATATTAATGAGAAGTTTCATTTATTAAATTTTCATGTCTGCTGCTTACTGTGTTTGTTGTTGTTTATTAATTTGGATAATTGTTTATCATGTACGTTAACTTCAAGTAAACTATATTTGGTGATTTTAAAGTTTAGCTGATTTTGTGGTAACGATCTTTTGTCTCTGTGCTTCCCAATACCTGTACTCATTGTAATTATTGTATATACTTGTAATTATTGTATAATTGTTGTATAATAAACTAGACTAAGGTACTTAAGTGTTTTTCTGTTTTACCCACCCCTTTGGTTGTTGCAGTCCATCGGTTCATTCCAATCCCAATTCTTTTAGTATTTTTAAAGAACCTGTTGAACCATTAAGGCGGTTCATAACAATGGCGACCGTGACAGGATTGGTTCTGTTTTGGGCTGATGGTTCTGTGACATCTTTGGGGGTGGGTGAGAGTGTGATCTGAAAAAAAAAATTTCTGAATTTTTTTTTTATTTGAGTGTGGAGGTGTTAGGTTGTTTGACTGTGAAACAACCTAGTTTCAATTTTTTTGTAACTGCACTTTTCTTTATCAAGGTGGGGGTCTTTGTTTACTTTGGTCACGTTGTGAGTGACAAGCTTTAGTCAGGTTTGGGAAGCCAGAGGGACCGTTTCTCGTAATGCAGTCGAGAAGGAGCGGCGGGCCCAGCTTTGGA
This sequence comes from Palaemon carinicauda, assembly GCF_036898095.1. Classification (NCBI taxonomy): domain Eukaryota; kingdom Metazoa; phylum Arthropoda; class Malacostraca; order Decapoda; family Palaemonidae; genus Palaemon; species Palaemon carinicauda. The sequence goes on along the minus strand of NC_090728.1, from coordinate 112,783,236 downwards.
GTGTCTCCTAGTTGGTGGTGACTTGTCCTCAACCTGGTCCTCGAGGTCGAGATGGTTTGGAAGCGTTGTTCTTCGGTGGCAGCAAAGTGGCTGTTGTATCGACACTGTCGTGGTAGTTCCTGCAGTGTTCGATGGACGTCCTCGAGGATCAGGGATTGTTTGTGGATGTTGGAAGAGCCAGTGCATGGGCTCGTATTTATTATTTGTATATTAATGAGAAGTTTCATTTATTAAATTTTCATGTCTGCTGCTTACTGTGTTTGTTGTTGTTTATTAATTTGGATAATTGTTTATCATGTACGTTAACTTCAAGTAAACTATATTTGGTGATTTTAAAGTTTAGCTGATTTTGTGGTAACGATCTTTTGTCTCTGTGCTTCCCAATACCTGTACTCATTGTAATTATTGTATATACTTGTAATTATTGTATAATTGTTGTATAATAAACTAGACTAAGGTACTTAAGTGTTTTTCTGTTTTACCCACCCCTTTGGTTGTTGCAGTCCATCGGTTCATTCCAGTCCCAATTCTTTTAGTATTTTTAAAGAACCTGTTGAACCATTAAGGCGGTTCATAACAATGGCGACCGTGACAGGATTGGTTCTGTTTTGGGCTGATGGTTCTGTGACATCTTTGGGGGTGGGTGAGAGTGTGATCTGAAAAAAAAAAAAATTTCTGATTTTTTTTTTTTATTTGAGTGTGGAGGTGTTAGGTTGTTTGACTGTGAAACAACCTAGTTTCAATTTTTTTGTAACTGCCTTTTTCTTTATCAAGGTGGGGGTCTTTGTTTACTTTGGTCACGTTGTGAGTGACAAGCTTTAGTCAGGTTTGGGAAGCCAGAGGGACCGTTTCTCGTAATGCAGTCGAGAAGGAGCGGCGGGCCCAGCTTTGGAGTGTCTCCTAGTTGGTGGTGACTTGTCCTCAACCTGGTCCTCGAGGTCGAGATGGTTTGGAAGCGTTGTTCTTCGGTGGCAGCAAAGTGGCTGTTGTATCGACACTGTCGTGGTAGTTCCCGCAGTGTTCGATGGACGTCCTCGAGGATCAGGGATTGTTTGTGGATGTTGGAAGAGCCAGTGCATGGGCTCGTATTTATTATTTGTATATTAATGAGAAGTTTCATTTATTAAATTTTCATGTCTGCTGCTTACTGTGTTTGTTGTTGTTTATTAATTTTGATAATTGTTTATCATGTACGTTAACTTCAAGTAAACTATATTTGGTGATTTTAAAGTTTAGCTGATTTTGTGGTAACGATCTTTTGTCTCTGTGCTTCCCAATACCTGTACTCATTGTAATTATTGTATATACTTGTAATTATTGTATAATTGTTGTATAATAAACTAGACTAAGGTACTTAAGTGTTTTCTGTTTTACCCACCCCTTTGGTTGTTGCAGTCCATCGGTTCATTCCAGTCCCAATTCTTTTAGTATTTTTAAAGAACCTGTTGAACCATTAAGGCGGTTCATAACATTATATATATATATATATATATATATATATATATATATATATATATATATATATATATATATATATATATATATATATATATATACATATACATATACATACATACAAACAAAAACAAAAATGCAACCGTCTATAGTTTACTATAGAACAGAGGCCCCAAAAATATTTGCTTAATCATGTCAGGAGTTTGGGCAGTTTTCATCACCACGCTCGCCACTGCAGTATGGTAATGGTGGAAGACTTTTGTCTGATCGCTCACAACAAAACAACTTATAATGGGTATTATCGAAAGGTAGCTGTTAGGCACTAGCAGAAAGGCTAGGAGAATGTAAGTGACTTTAATCAATAAGATAACGAGCTTATATAAAAGCAGTCTAGCACAATAATGGCACAAAATTTCAACAATGTGAAACATGCGATGTCAAGCTTAAACCGGTTTTCTATTATCAGTACGTAAGAGAGTGAGAGATAAAAATAAAGCAAAAACATTACAGCGTGTCAGGATGTATGAAACACGTGTGGCACATGGCTTCCTCATTAAAAAGAAAAAGACATACATGTGAAATAGGGTGGCCTGCTCTAGAGAGGTGAGCTGTAGGTGGGTCATCTTGCTGAAGATATGCAGGTTTTAGGCGATCAATGGAGACACACTCTTCTCTTTGGTTTGTAATGAATATTGAAGAAATGGCCCTGGTAAGGGGGCGTCAACGCTGTCTTACTAGTTTCTGTAAGTTTGAAGATATGCATCATTTTGTTTAAATCTTTGGGTAATTGTTGCTTCCCGTGGGGGGGGGGGGCAGCTAATACATCTGCCAGCATGGAGTAAATTTTCCTTTAATGTGACGTAAGCTCAGGAGGTTGTTGGAGAGGTTGCAGAAGGAAAAAAAATCAGCAGGGACGACCATCTAGTCACCATTTTGGCTGCCAAAACATTTCAGGGCGTTTTTAGGTTGCCCTTGATCCCAGAAGGACCCAGGGAAGCAGAGTAAACCGGATGGAATCATTGCAGCTGGACATCATCAAAGCTTCTTTGAGGGTGCAATGAAAACGTCCAACCATTCCGCTGGCTACAGGCTTGTAAGCGGTTGTCTGATGTAGGGTAATGGCCAGCAGATTCGGTAATAATGTCCACAATGGAGAGGGGAAAGTTGCACCCCTGTCAGAAATAATATGCTCAGGGATACTAAATCTTGCTATCCACCCTGGACATTGCAGTCTGCATGGGGATGGCTTCAGGTAACAGTGTCCTTGTAATGTGGGTATGAGACCTACTACGTCGACGTGAATGTGGGCAAAACGATGCTGAGGTTGAGAAAAGGTGCCCACTCCTAAATCCAGGTGTCGATGTACTTTTGAAGTTAAGCATGAAGTACAGGCATGGACATAGTCCTTAGCATCCTTAGTAATGCTGTGCCCAGTGAACTTCATCTCCAGTAGCTACGCAGTAGATCAGAGTGAGGGATATGTGAGGCCATGGATGAAATCAAACACCTGACATTTCATCGCAGCAGGTATCTATAGTCATGGCCTACTAGCACTGACCTCACAGAGGAGGGTGATATAGGAGTCATCAAGGTCAACGTCTTCCCAGCCAAGGGATGTGCTGGATTTTCTGAATGCTTGTTACTCCAGATATCTTTGTTGGGCCTCCGCCAAAGCGTTGTAATCCAATCCCAGGTGAATGGCTGCCAATGTTGTTCTTTACAGGGCATCGGCAACGAAATTAATTTTCCCAGGAATGTGTTGAAGGGTGCAGTTGTTGGAATCAACAGGCGTACCAGGACTGTAGAGTGAAGGTGGTCCTTGCTATTTTTTTTAGCATGAGTCTGGGTTATAGACGATGAGCAAATTACTGTCTTCTATCAAATTGTGCTTCAGAAATTTTTTCGGGAACAAATTCTCATTACTATGTAAAAAAAGTTACAACCCCCTGTTATTTTTATTGTGGTAATTTACGGATTGGATTTGTGGGATGTAGAACGTTGCTTTTAAAAGA
>NC_090728.1:112772269-112774769 GCF_036898095.1 Palaemon carinicauda | reverse complement strand
TCAAGGTACAGAAAGGGTATAACGATTGAGCTGGGGTTTAAATACATGTAAAACACCCTAAGGCTCAAATATACCCCTCAACACCAGGAGGCAGGGTATTTTTTGTGAATAATATACCCTCTATTGTACTTTGTCTTAAAATGGGCTTGGTAAGTTTGTGTGACCATGTCATGAAATGAACTTTTACTCTGTAATAAATCACCATATTGTTACATTGATAGTGTAATGCACCAAAAAAGTTATGAACAACATATTGGTTTTGAGTTATGGATAGTTTTGAAGCAAGTTCCTACAAAATGCGGTACTTGGCAATTTGTATTGTTGTCGTCTGGAGATTCTTTGAGAGGCCCAGAATTTGGCGGGAAATGTCAGTGGCGTCTGGACTCTTATGTGCTCTGCAGTGAAGATAAATTGCTCCAATTAGCGTCATCGGGATTATAATATCTACACTGTATTTCACCTGTTAACTGCTAACCAAGATAAGAACACTAACTGTCCATCTATGCAAGCATAGACAGTGGTCCCCAACATGTATATATACCGCCAACTCTGACTTGAAAGAAAAACGCCGGTAGATGCTTATAAAAAGGCGGCGGTTTACCATACAAATACGCGGCTATGTACGTCTCTGTTGCATGTCATAACTATGGTGAAAGAACCACAACTATTCGAGAATGACACTTACATTATTTTATTTCGTTTTGACAATGATTCTAAATAGCATATACCTACGTGGTGGTTTGCACTGAAAGATGGTTAAAACAAAGATGAAGCCTTTTGACATACTACTTAGTAGACTTTAGTAACTTCTTTAGTTATAATAATTCAATTAATCTTATATATATATATATATATATATATATATATATATATATATATATATATATATATATATATATATATATATATATATATATGAAATTGCTCTTTGTCAACTCATGTACAGCTTTCTCTCGGATAGCCGTTCTTAATGTGACGTCACTAGGCACGACAACTGAGACAAGTCCTCCCTCTCTCTCGCCAGGCGGATTCTTTCTCCCCTCTGTCTCTCGCTGACTGCTTTCCATAATCTCATTTAATTTTATTATTATTATTATTATTATTATTATTATTATTATTATTATTATTATTATTATTATTATTATTATTATTATTATTATTTTGATATCAATATAAAATGATAATTATAATATTGCTATGATTATTATTATTCCCTTACTCTTTTTACTATTATTACTATTATTACTATTATTATAATTTTACTCCTTATATTATTATTATATTGTTTTTATTATTATGGTTTTTGCATTAACTCTGGTATTTATGTGACCTATAACACTTTTTACCATAATTTTACGTATGATAAAATGTGGTATGTATGTTTCTTATTATCTGAAATGCTGCCTTGAATAAATTTTAGGTTACTCATCCCCATTATTTCTGCATTATTTTAAAAGTCAAAACTACCATACTTAACATTATTTCCTACTTCAACGTTACGAATAAAAATTGTCAGACATCATCATTAGTTTTGCATTCAGGCTGTGATAGTCTAAAAAATCATTATTACTAACACCGGGGAAAACAAGTAAGAAATTATCATTAGTACTTAATTATGAGAGAGAGAGAGAGAGAGAGAGAGAGAGAGAGAGAGAGAGAGAGAGAGAGAGAGAGAGAGAGAGAGCGTGAGCGTCAAGCTGTCTGGGAGGAAAAAAATCATAAACAACGTATTCAGCTAAACGTTAATAACTTTACGATTACGAGTATTCTGTAAGCAAACACTGACGCCAATGATTTCTTAATCAGTTTGACCTGAGGTAGCAGACAGTTAGGTATTTATGCATGATATTTTTTCCTTTCTTTTCTATAATATATATATATATATATATATATATATATATATATATATATATATATATATATATATATATATATATATATATATATATATATATATATATATATATATATATATATATATATATATATATATATCTATATATATATATTTAGGCACACACACACTAACAAATATTTTCTTTTCACAGATTTCTGCGTACGGTTTGCTTTGCAGCTTCTGCCATCACTCTTTATATATTATATATATACTTTTGATTTTCAAGTGTAATGGAAATAATAAATTGATAAACCAAACTTTTAAACTCATTGACCTTATTACGTTATATACTTATAAGCTATAACTACACCTATATAATGGTGGAATAGATGTTAATTATAAAATTATAATTAATATACACGGGTATTTATGTCGTATAGAATACCCTGTAAAGGGGTATTCTTTACCTACGATACACCACTAAGTAAGGGTATCTCAAGTATATGTTATACCCTTGATATGGGTATATTGTAAAGGGTATATTATAGTTCTTATATACCCCGATAGGGTATGCTATTTTAACCGCTAAAAATACCCTTTTTCTACCCCTTTTATACCCTTAATTTTTTAATGTATTTTTGTCACTGAATTTTTTTTTTAAGT
>NC_090728.1:112758688-112763688 GCF_036898095.1 Palaemon carinicauda | reverse complement strand
CCAAGAATAAAATATTCCCAGAAGCCTTTTCTTCCCTTCCCTCCATGAATATGTTCTGGCTTTACTCTCTGCTGACCAGCAAAAGGTAATCAATTGAATGTAACTTTTGCTGATGGTGTATTAATGGTTTGCCTGTATCCATAAAAGTTACGTCCTCTAATATCAACATAGAAACAGAGCCAGTGAGATAAACCGTAATTGAATATTTAGCTAAAATGTACTTTTATTTAATTCATGCTAGATTGGCTTTAGTTATTTCTCTCGATGATGAACGACCGAGAAACAAGGACGCAGCCTTTCATGAATACAAGCATATTTTTGCAGGTTTCTTTCTCATAAGTGAAAATTATATTTAATAAAATATGTATACCTGCATTCCGAACAACAACGCATATCGGAAAATAAAAAGGCTTTACTGTAAATATGAATGAAATGTTGGAAGTTGTTAATGAATACACACCCATACTCGTATATTATCATCATCATCACTCATGAACAGTTCACTACAGGACAAAGCCCTCAGACCATAAAAAGAACCATAGACACACAAATATAAATATATACATATATATATATATATATATATATATATATATATATATATATATATATATATATATATATATATATGATAAATTTTGCACATTTTTACGTGTTTTTCATATTCAAATAAGCCATATATATTTTTGATACATTAATGTCTGGATTCTCTTAACGACCTCGGGATCAGAGCCCCAGGCGAAATCACACAAAGACAAGAGCTTGGCTCCGGCCGGGAATCGAACCCTGGTCGGCAAGCTTGTATAGACAGTGACTAAGCCACTTGGCCACGAAGAAAGATCTTTCTTCGTGGCCAAGTGGCTTAGTCACTGTCTATACAAGCTTGCCGACCAGGGTTCGATTCCCGGCCGGAGCCAAGCTCTTGTCTTTGTGTGATTTCGCCTGGGGCTCTGATCCCGAGGTCGTTAAGAGAATCCAGACATTAATGTATCAAAAATATATATGGCTTATTTGAATATATATATATATATATATATATATATATATATATATATATATATATATATATATATATATGTACATACCTATACATATGTATATATATATATATATATATATATATATATATATATATATATATATATATATATACATGCATACATACATACATATATATATACACACACACACACGCACACATATATATATATATATATATATATATATATATATATATATATATATATATAATATATATATATATATATATAATGTATACTGTATATTTATATGTATATATATATATATATATATATATATATATATATATATATATATATATATATATATATATATAAATATACAGGTATATATATACACAAACAAAATCAAACAACAAATGCAGCCATTTATAGTTTACTATAGAACAGAGGCCCCAAAAATATTTACTTATTCATGTCAGGAGTTTGGGCAGTTTTCATTACCACGCTCGCCACTGCAGTATGGTAATGGTGGAAGACTTTTGTGTGATCGCTTACAACAAAACAACTTACTATGGGTGTTATCGAAAGGTAGCTGTTAGGCACTAGCAGAAAGGCTAGGAGAATGTAAGTGACTTTAATCAATAAGATAACGAGCTTATATAAAAGCAGTCTAGGACAATAATGGCACAAAATTCCAACAACGTGAAACATGCAATGTCAAGCTTAAACCGGTTTCCTATTATCAGTGCGTAAGAGAGTGAGAGATAAAAATAAAGCAAAAGCATTACAGTGTGTCAGGATGTATGAAACACGCGTGGCACTTGGCTTCCTCACTAAAATAAGACATACTTGTGAAATAGGGTGGCCTGCTCTAGAGAGGTGAGCTGTAGGTGGGTCATCTTGCAGAGGATATGCAGGTTTTAGACGATCAATGGAGACACACTCTTCTTTACCACAATGCTCATCAAGAAAGCCTTTGGTTTGTGATGAATATTGAAGAAATGGCCCTCGTAAGGAGGCGTCAACGCTGTCTTACTAGTTTCTGTAAGTATGAATTTATGCATCATGTTGTTTAAATCTTTGGGTAAGTGTTGCTTCCCGGGGGGGGGGGGGGGGGGCAGCTAATACATCTGCCAGCATGGAGTAAATTTTCCTGTAATGTGACGTAAGCTCAGGAGGTTGTCGGGGGAGGTTGCAGAAGGAAAAATAATCAGCAGGGACGACCATCTGGTCACCATTTCTGCTGCCAAAACATTCCAGGGCGTTTTTGGGTTGCCCTTGATCCCAGAAGGACCCTGGGAAACAGAGTAAACCGGATGGAATCAATGCAGGTTGACATCATCAAAGCTTCTTTAAGGGTGCAATGAAAACGTTCAACCATTCCGTTGGCTGCAGGCTTGTAAGCTGTTGTCTGATATAGGGTAATGGCCAGCAGATTCGGTAATAATGTCCACAATGGAGAGGGGAAAGTTGTATCCCTGTCAGAAATAATATGCTCAGGGATACTAAATCTTGCTATCCACCCCGGACATTGCAGTCTGCATGGGGATTTCTTCAGGTAACAGCGTCCTTGTAATGTGGGTATGAGACCTACTACGTCGACGTGAATGTGGGCAAAACGATGCTAAGGTTGAGGAAAGGCGCCCACTCCTGAATCCGGGTGTCGATGTACTTTTGAAGTCTGGCATGAAGTACAGGCGTAGACCTAGTCCTTAGCATATATACAGTATATATCTATATCTCCAGTAGCTGCTCAGTAGATCGGAGTGAGGGATATGTGAGGCCATGGATGAAATCAAACACCTGACGTTTCATCGGAGTAGGTATCTATGGTCATGGCCTACTAGCACTGACCTCACAGAGGAGGGTGATATAGGAGTCATCAAGGTCAACGTCTTCCCAGCCAAGGGATGTGCTGGATTTTCTGCATGCTTGTTACTCCAGATATCTTCGTTTGGCCTCCGCCAAAGCGCTGTAATGCAATCCCAGGTTAATGGCGACCAATGTTGTTCTTGACAGGGCATCGGCAACGAAATTAATTTTCCCAGGAACGTGTTGAAGGGTGCAGTTGTATTCAACCACAGTAGAGAAATGTCGGAATCAACAGGCGTACCAGGACTGTAGAGTGAAGGTGGTCCTTGCTATTTTACTCAGCATGAGTCTGGGTTATAGAAGATGAGCAAATTACTGTCTGCTATCAAATTGTGCTTCGGAAATTTTTCGGGAACAAATTCTCATTACTATGTAAAAAAAGTTACAACCCCCTGTGATTTTTTTTGTGGTAATTTACGGATTGGATTTGTGGGATGTAGAACATTGCTTTTAAAAGACTGAAGACATAGCTAGTATTTCTTCTACTAATTTCCCATATCCACAATAAAAACAATATATTTTCCCATTCAAATTAAAATACAGAGGAAGGATAGAGTGATTTAAGGATTGCTAGCAATTCATCAAAGCTGTCCTATCTATCATCCCAGTATGTGAAAATGTAAATCCACTTGCAAGTATCGGCCAAGATCAGGGAAGATGAAGAGTACCGACCAAAGCATTCAACTATAAGTCAAGCTTAGTAAGCATGGGGGGAGCGTAGACTTCCCATAATGCATTCATTGTTTCGTTCATGGTAATTACCATTCAATAAAGCACACTGTTCCTGACAATATTACAGCTCCATGGTCTTTCCATGTCCCCCGGGGAGGGGTTTACATTATGATAAAGCTTATTATAGAGGAAGAGGGTTTTTGTAAAGCTCTGGAGTTCTCCGGACAAAATAAAATCATTATGTAGCATTATTGTACCCACGTATGACAATTTTCTGTTTCTAATATCCATCGCATCAGAAAAAAAACATATAAGTATAGCATCTATTGTAAAGATTGCGATAAACTGTAATACGGAAAGGTAGCCAAAACACTGAACATTCTAATATACATCACAAGGTCCTTAACGTAAAAGTCGAAATACTATTAATAAAATTCTCAATAAAAAAGTCACTCAACTACTATAGAAAAGAATTACACAAAATCTGTATCTTTTTTGGTTGTATCCAATTCAGTATAATCTACATGCAAACTTATGAAATGGGAATTTCGTCTCCTATAAAGTCTCCAAAAAATCTAAATAGGCCATCTGATAATATTTTCATGTTCTGTGATACCTAGGACATTTATTTTTCTTACAAATTTTAGTAGGTAAAAGGTGAGAAGACAAGAACTAAAAGTGATTGTGAGGGAGAGAATATGTAACAATATGGAACGTTTTAGGATATTTTCATGAGAGGAAATTCAAAATATGCTTAAAGAATGCAAAAAGAACCTTCATTCTATAAACTTCCAATATCGACTTGCTGAATTACCTCTCAGGTAATGATTAGGGTTGTTCAGAATTCATTTTAAAAGGAGATAATATATTTATGAGGCATGAAACGTTAAATACTCGGGAACGAATAAGATAAAACGACAGTGGAGGTCCTGTAGAGAGTGGGGTTCCCCTGCTGTATGGGACCTGAAAAGCAGCCATCAAAGTAAAGTAAAGAAAAGTAATGAATATAGAGAAAATACAATAGATTGGAACCATCCTCAAACGTCCCAGTTACTATCAAATGTACAAATCATACAATATAAAATACAAAAGGTCGAAAAATATTCTTTGAATCTTCAGATTGATGTATACTTATACTGGCAATGAACTGAAACCTTTTCAAGGAAAAGAAGAATTATCAATATCGAAAGATCAGCTAAACACAAGCGAGACGTTAGTAAAGAATGATTCATTTCATATTTTGTTTATTGATCCATGAGAATTAAAAGTAACCAAAAGTAGACCCAGCACTGTGTCTCTTTCTCATGAAGATGGATACAATGATAAACTGTTATATTAGATATACACTTAGCGATAAAAAGTGGATTAATCACTGGTGAAGTTTTCCATTAAACAGGCAATTCAACTAGATCACTCGCAGGTAACCATCCTTATAGTAATACAAGTCTACGTGAATATTGGTCAAATCAATAG
>NC_090728.1:112753688-112756188 GCF_036898095.1 Palaemon carinicauda | reverse complement strand
TTATAGGATAAAAACCAAAACTCATTATCAGTCCAACCTCATTGTGAAGTTTTAAATAACCGCTTTTTTTGTGGCCTGTCTTGTTGCCTGAGAAATTATCTTAGTAATATTCTTTAATAGAAAGTTTATCGGACTTCTAAAACGATCCAAAATGATACATTGCTATTTCTGCTCATCAAGAGAAGGATTTTTTTTTATTTATACATGCACACTAGACCAGTGGATCGAAACCATCTTTACCTTGCGCAAGTACTAGCAATTATGTAGAAGAACAAAGTACTAACGGTTAGCAGAACTTACAATTATTTTGATTGTGCTATTTGTTTTTGTAAAAGTGTTTAATATCAGTAAATCAATTGCATGAGATTAAGACATTATTATTCGTATCAAATGTTCATTTATGAAGAATAAACAGAGTTCAGCTTCCTTTTCTTTACTATCCACAAAAGCCTATTTTCCAGTAATCAAAAGGATTCCAGTTTCTCTATATACTGTACATTCCACTGGCATTCGCGAGGTTCAAAGACTTTTTGGTTAATGATTTTGATGTTAAGAACAAAAATTGAATCAATATCAACAGAACTGCTTTGAAAGCTGTATTTTTGTCACTTAATTTTTTTTTTTTTTAAAGTTTTCGAGCGTCTCATTCTATCCTAATACAGAAGTATAATCCTAAATAATCTTTTTTAACGTTAAGTCTCTTGGCATAAAAAAAGACCTGCCAGCTGATTTGATATAAATCCTAATTCAATCTTGGTATCCAAGTGGGAAATGTACACGGTTGTAAGTCTCCATGGGCCTTTTATGAATTATGGGTCTCAAAATCTAATATTCGCACTGTGCCTTTGTGTACCACCTGCAATCCGCTTACTGCAGAATGAAAAACTGTGTGCTTTGATATTGTATCATTGGTAGATGCATGGTGTCAAAGGATGGTTTATAAATAGGAGTGTATTTCCTTTCCAAGAAGAAATCCTGCTGGTGTTTGGTCAAAGGATGCATCCGCTTTATTACTGTTGGCAGTACATCGAGGATAGACTTAGTTTCAATGAAATTCCTTTTCTTTCTTGAAGCGTTACTATGTAGGTTTCTCAAGCCATGATTTTGTTATATGGTGTCACATTGGGTTCATATGGCACCAGAAAAATTGGTCTAGAAGCTTCTATGGCGTGGATGAAGTGGACACTTTAAAGGGAACCAATCATGCAAGATGACAAAATACTCCTCATATTGCAACGTCAAAATTAGCTCCACTCACAGTTATGCTGCAGAAGCTAAAAGCAAAAAGGTAGGGAAAGGAGAGGAACGAAAGCGTTAATAAAACCAGAAATCCGCTAGAGTTAGGTTTGGATAGGAGTCTCTCCTTCAGAAGACAAACGCCTATCTCCAAAATTCTGTCATATCAGTGACGAAGAGAAGCAGCAATCCCTTTTGCGACATGTTGAGCCCAAAGTCATCGTATCAACAGCATTTTAGCGATTGAAGATATGTAGCCAACTCTCCATTTAAGTATTTTATTGCTTTGCACTCCAGCATGTTCCTTCTTGATATCAATATCTCGAAATAATTTTAGTCATTGAAAGTAAAGGGGTTGCAACATTGATTTTCTTAACTTTGTGAATAAGCGTGGTATTTTGGGCGATTTTATTTTCATATTCATTTCTCGTATTTCTATTGCTGTTGTCGAATCCTTTGAAGTTAGAGACTGAAAGAGTCTGTAACGATTCTGAGATAGTAACATATTCTCTCACTAATATATGTAGATTCCCTACCAGGCAGTCTCTAGTTCTCACAGCAGAGGATAACTTCGTTTGACAGATATCGATGAGAGAGATTATAATGTCGTTTTTTTTTTTTTTTTTTTTTTTTTATCGGTGGTCTTGGAGAGCTATTTTATAAAAACACGTTCTTGATTACTCACGAGCCTAAACTGATACGTTTTATTGTTTTCCTCTTGCTCTAGCAATACTCTTGCGCTATTCTTTACCACTCCTCACTAAATTCCACATAAAAGGAATGGGCGGAAACACGAATACATTTGCATTATTTTCCCAGGGAAGATTGTTTGATACTCTAATCCATGAGCTCACGGCACTTTATGAATATGAGTTGGTCGCCTTGGTGCTTTTGAGACACGTTTTTCATGCTTTAAAACAAATTATTCCTTTTCCTTTTGGTATGATCAGTCATACCTAGACCCATTCTAGACTCTTATCAAAATATATTCCAGTAATTTTTGCTTCTTTAATTTGAAAGGAAATTTTCCATAGAAAAATTATCTAAATAACGGAACATGTTTTCGAGCTATGACAAATATCAAGCTTCTTAAGATATAAAAATGTCATCTGCTGAATAAAGTTTGAGTCGGTGATTCCTTTAATCCCTTACTCTAATTTATTAGGAAATTTGGTTCCCAATCAATTCAAAGTATCAATTTGAATCTCTGATTTTATTCCCTGATGGAAAAGTCTGGTGGATTTGTGTCCTTAGAAATAACGAG
>NC_090728.1:112736188-112741188 GCF_036898095.1 Palaemon carinicauda | reverse complement strand
ATATATATATATATATATGTTTATATATACATGTATGTATATATACAGTATGTAAATATACATGTTCGTTTGTGTATATATATATGTATATGTATGTATATATATAAATGCATGTATATATATATATATATATATATATATATATATATATATATATATATATATATATATATATATATATATATACAAAAACGCATATTATTATTATTATCATTATTATTATTATTATCATTATTATTATTATTATTATTATTATTATTATTTATTGCTAAGCTACAACACTAGTTGGAAAAGCAGGATGCTTTGCCCAAGGGCTCAAACAGGGAAAATATACTAATAAGGAAATAAATAAACTATAAGAGAATTAACAATTAAAATAAAATTTTCTTAAACAGTAACACAATTAGAATTAGATTTTTCATATATAAACTATAAAAACCTTAAAAAAGCAAGAGGAAGGTAAATAAGTTACAATAGTGTGCCCGAGTGTACCCTCAAGGAAGAGAACTCTACTACAAAACAGTGGAAGACCAAGGTACAGAGGCTATGGCACTACCCAAGACTAGAGAACAATGGTTTAATTTTTGGACTGTCTTTCCCGTAAACGAGCTGCTTACCATAGCTAAAGAGTCTCTTCTACCCTTACCAAGAGGAAAGTAGCCACTGAACAATTACAGTGCAATATATGTGTGTATATATATATATATATATATATATATATATATATATATATATATATATATATATATATATATATATTTTATATATATATATATATATATATATATATATATATATATATTTATATATATATTATATATATATACATAATTGGTAATCAATTATTTCTTCATTAATTAGTCAATTGACCTTTCTCTTGAAATATAAAATATTGGTGTCCTGCTGACGCTCCGTTTAGTTTGAATTTAGGTAGAAAAAAAAAATGTGAATTGAAGGTTTTTCCTATTATTATTATTATTATTATTATTATTATTATTATTATTATTATTATTATTATTATTATTATTATTATTATCATTATTATTATTATTACTAACCAAGCTTCAACCCTAGTTGGAAATGCAGAATGGCCAAAAGGGCAAAATAATAAAAGCAGCTCAATACGAATAAAAAGAGAAGCAAAAGATAAACTATAAAAAATAAAAATATTCTGATATATTTTAAATAAATATCAATGCTAAACAATAATTGTTAGGCAAACTACAAAAAAGACTTTTGTCAATATTGTCAACAGAAAAGCACTTGCAGCAAGTTTGGACTTCTGAAGTTTTACTGACTCAACTATTTGATTAGGATGATCAAATACAATGTGTTCACAATTGGAATAAAACTTACAGAGTACCACGTAGCATTAAAATTCATGAAAAACAAGGCCAGGCTACTAGAACTAACTGCATGATGGATGATATGGTCATGGAAGATCTGAGGAGTTGTCAGATTTACGAAAAATCTCATACACCGTGAAAAACTAACTGGACGTCAGTGTCTAAGATTATTATTATTATTATTACTTGGTAAGCTACAACCCTAGTTGGAAAAGCAGGATGCTATAAGCCCAGTGGCTTCAAAAGGGAAAATAGCCCTGTGAGGACAGGAAAGAAGGACAAATCTTAAGAACAGTAACTACATTAAAATAAATAAATAACACCTAGATTAAGAATAAAGAATATAATAGACGGCAAATTTTTGTATATCACGTTAAGATGAAGTACAGCTGCACAACATCAGATAAGAGAATAATGTTCCAAACAAGACAGAATATACTAACCATGTTTTCCTTAGAAGTTAATCTACAATCAAGAGCCACACCCTGAAAATCAAACGAGCTGCATGTAAATAAATAAAATAGACAGTTACAATCTTCGCAAATTGAATAAAATTCTAATTAACCATTGTTATAATTTCCTTAACTGTCTGAAATGGGTTCATGATCTCAGAAAATCGTTTATTTATCTCGATTACATTTCCTATTTGTCCTTAATTGGATGTTGCCAACACTTTTGCGTTAACGGAAATTAAGCTTTCACTTTCAGTTCTTGGCTAATGGAAAATCAAATGTTTATTGGTTATCCCTATAAATTTTGTTACCCGTTTATGGGTAGACAGTTTTGTTGGCCATGGCTTTAAAGTCAGTAATCTGTATGACTTTCTAAATTCCATTAAAAGTTACAGGAAATTTTGCAACGAAATCATTTAACAGCAGTGAACGTTTTTGGCAGATGCTTCAAACACAAATCTCTCTCTCTCTCTCTCTCTCTCTCTCTCTCTCTCTCTCTCTCTCTCTCTCTCTCTTCCACAAACTGGTCACAGCTGGAATAAAAATTCTACAATACAGTATACTGGGCTCTCCTGCGTTAATTCCTTCTCTGTTTGTGTGTGGTTATGTGAGAATGAAAGTCTTAAGAAAGTGTAACTATGACATGTGATAATCAAGGCTATGTAAAGGATTTTTGAATTTTTTTTTTTTCTAGTAAATGTGTTTACGCTGAATCCCAAAGTATGTCTAGATAACTGACATAATACTATAATATTTCAGCGATGAAGGAAGCAAGAAAAGGACAGATTTGGTAAAGATTTTGAATGAAGCCAGTCTCCAAATTAGGAAAATAAAAAGGAATGGACTTTTATTGACTTTTCCTTTCAGATCAGAGACTCAGAAGAAGTCACCACTTGTCAATAAGAAAAGAAAATAATTCTGAAAGAACGATATTTAGAGGTTTTAATGGGTAGTCAAGAATGGCAAAGTCAGGGGACAGGGCAACCCCCTCCTAGAGACAGGACAGTGCCCAAGAGACTAACTATATATAATATGACGAGCGCCCAAGTCCCCTCTCCATCAAGTTGGGACCATGTAGGAGCAGGCAATGGACTGGTGGTGACTCAGTAGGTATACCTATAGGAACCCCAAACTGTAACTCCGCCCTAAAAAGGATGGTGAGGTTACATGCACTACAGGAAACTATCGAGCATAAACGCATCTCGAACTCCCGTACAACAGATTGCTACACAGGTACTTTTCCAATAGGCTACCACAACCATCCGAAGGGACTTTTCAATGTAAATTACTTGGAATGTTGCCTTCTGCTACTAACTACTACTGCTACTACTACTACTACTGCTACTACTACTACTACTACTACTACTACTACTATTATTATTATTATTATTATCATTATTATTATTATTATTATTGTTGTTGTTGTTGTTGTTGCTGCGCTCTCTCTCTCTCTCTCTCTCTCTCTCTCTCTCTCTCTCTCTCTCTCTCTCTCTCTCTCTCATAATGCACTCTTTCTCCTTCAGTGACCTTCCTAGATCAAAATATTTCTCAAATTTCATAAAATTCGTTCCACCTTTTTCTGTATTGAAGAAGGAAACTTTTCAATTGCGTTGCATATCGCTCGGTCCAAAATTAATTACGGCTAGTCATGCAATCACTTTCCTTCCGAAATTCTTCATCATTTCTTATTTTTAATGGGAAATTATGTATGCAAAATCATTAATGTGAAATTTTTAGCCTTTTCTTAGTAGGAAAATCGAACATAAATTCATAGGTTTCTACGTGATATTTCTGCCGATATTTGCATTATATTCCAATTCAAAAATAGCATTTTTGTGCGTTCCGTTCAGATTATATAAAATCCTAATAAATTGAAGGCTTGGAGGGTCTCCCAATATACTACGAACCCCTACCCCTAACCCCCAACCCCAACCTAAAAAGAAAACAGAATAGTAAATATATTTGGCTCGTAAATGCCGTTAATATCAGTCACTCAAATGACAGAGATTTTTTCGAAATATAGACTCTTTTTTCAATATTTATTTCTGGAAATTCAAACCTGTCGAACTTTCCTGGTGTTCTATGATATAGGATACATTATTGGAGATCACTGAAACAAGTTTTGCTATATCCTCAGGATTCGATTTATGGCCTATATGTCCTGCCAACAGCGAAAAAGAAAAGAAAAAATCCTTTTTTTGTATTTCATACAAACATTTTTTCACAGGATTGTGCGAAAATTCCGTTTATAGGAAACACTATGACATGTCGTTTGTAAGAATTTCATGTTTCCATACTTCTATAACCACTGATTGACTGTATTTATTATATAATCGTTATGTGGATAGAATGAAGAAAAACATTTGAACAAAAATGCATAATCATCTTCAATGTGATGTACCATTTTTCAACTACGAATAAGATGTGTCTAACACAGATATCAATTACCTTTCCTATTGATAATAAATAATCTCTTTTTAAAGGTAAACTATACTTTATGATGGAGTGTGATAAACAAAATGCGTGAAAACATTCACGCTCATGATACTATCGTTTGTAATTCGCTGGGGAGATAAGTTAGTTAATGACATAAACAACAGAAGTTCTATTTACATAATCTGTTATGGTACCCAACCCACTCAATTCATCTTTTCTGTCTTTTTTAAACGCAACAAAATACCTTTATCAAGAGATGCTGTGAATTATGACATTGAATATATAAATAAAAAACTGTTTTGAGATATTTACTAACAAATTAATAACTATACATTACTAATCTAATTAGATATTACGGGTGACTAAGGTTAAAAGTCAATAAGAAAATTATCCTATTATGTAAATGAATTTGGTAAGATTGGTAGTGGTAGTATTTACAGGTGTAATCTAACAAGTCATCCATTCTAATATACAGCACAATACTTCAACGTTAGTTTAATGAAAGATATAATGCTCTTGTAGAGTTTGTTAAGGATTCCGTTAATGATGTCAATACTATTACTATTAATTAGCGTAATATTTTAATAGTTATGAAGGAAAAAAACCTATCTAGGTTTCACATGCTGCGAAAAAAAAAAAAAAAATTTCTGGATGCAAGGTTTTTTTTTTTTTTTTTTTTTTTTTTTTTTTTTTTTTTTTTTTTTGCATAAATTCAAAAGCTACAAAAAAGTATCGAGACGTTTTCTGATTTACTTTTGCATCTTTA
>NC_090728.1:112721787-112725688 GCF_036898095.1 Palaemon carinicauda | reverse complement strand
AAGGCTGCAACAATGGGTTGTGAGGGAAACACAAGTGTGTGTCTTTCATTTATGAATTGATATGCTATACTATGCATATCCAGTGATACATAGTTCACTTGATACTCATGGAAATTTCTTCTCTTTACAGAAGGGACACTCCGAAGTGGGGAAGTGCTTTCTGCAATGTCAGCAGCAAGAACCTCTGCGGACATGAGTTTTGTAGGAGACACGCAGCATACGCTGTCTCCAAGGATGATCTCCGGTATTGGGGACCCTCAGGTATGTACTGTGTGCACTAACCTGATTAATGAGACATTTAAATAGCTAGGAAGAAGCTTCGTACCTGGGTAAGGGGCTTCCAAAAGTACACTTCTGGCCCTTATCTTCCAAGTGAGAAGATGAGGGCGTATCTTTTCCCTAAGGCATCAGCTGAGGCAGTGATTCCCCAGCCTCAAGAGGAGATCCCCTATGTTCAGATCCAGGTGGATGCTGAAGTCGCGGTCGCGATTGCAAGACATCTAGCTAAATGACAGGATATCTGATGTGGGACGGGTGTCAGGAGGAAGACCTCCTTGCAGAAGCCCAGATGAAGTTCAAGTCCCTCTACATCGGCCGGTCTCCCAGTAGAGCTGGGACAGGCCCTCTCTTCTATTGTTGGAATGATCCAACAAATGCAGAAGGAGAATCAGAGAAGGCGGCTGCAATGGAACTGCGAATGCAGTGCCTTGCAGAATCACATGGGCCCCAGAAAAGCTCAATGTGAAAGACCCTTCCTTTGTGCTCGGATGCTAACCCATGGAGGTATGCTGAGCAGCATGTCGATGACGACTGGAAAGATCGTCATCTCGGATATGCTGGGCTCAGTTCCCCCGGAGGGGTGGAATTCTGGCCCAGCAAGGCACCATATCGCGACTGTTATGTCCGGCTGAGGAAGGAACCAGCTTCAAAGGAGGAGGCAGAGCCGAAGGAGGTCATAGTGATGACCATGCTAAGGCTCAAG
The DNA here is from genome assembly GCF_036898095.1 of Palaemon carinicauda. Lineage (NCBI taxonomy): Eukaryota > Metazoa > Arthropoda > Malacostraca > Decapoda > Palaemonidae > Palaemon > Palaemon carinicauda. Next base: position 112,724,706 of record NC_090728.1, on the reverse strand, counting down.
CTCTACTTTTCATCTTCGATGAAAGAGAGGGGCTTCTCTAACTCAAAGGTAGCTGCATTGAATAGGAAGCTCCCTTCCTTTGTGTCCTCGCCTACTAGAGCCTTCCCCCCTTTTTTACAGAAAGGGTTTCTGGCTGTACTAAAAGCAATCGAGGCCGGCAAGTCTTGCCCCTCCCTAGAGGAGTGTAAACCCTTGTCGCTGGCCCTGCCTATGGACCACAAAGATTGGAAGGACGTCCATCTTACGTTCTAAGTGGAAAGTTGGAGGCTGATATTGCCGGACGTCAGTTCGGCAAGGACCCCCCTAAGCTGTCTGACTTTCTTTTGCGAAGTGAGCTCGATACAAAAGAAAGACTGACTGCCTCAATGTCTCTTCAGACTACTCTCGAGACGATGGTAAGTGACCCCAAGGTCCATGAAATGTTCATGGTAGTGGCCAAGCCTCATCTGGCCACAGTGACGAAGGACCTTTATGGCTTCGTCAAGGCAAGGAGAGCTGGTAGGGAGTTCGTGTTTACCTCGGCTACAGTGAGGCACGAGCTAAAGAAACTAATCTCCTCCAACATTTGGGGAAAAGACCTTTTTCCCTACCGACTTGGTCAAAGAAGTTTTTGATAAAGCCACCTTGGAGAATAGAAACCTTCTCCAGAAGTGGGACCTGGCTATCAAAAGAAAGTCTTCCCCGGATGAGGGTCCTCAACCAAAGAGGAAGACTATGAGGACTAGGCTACCGTCTCGGCCAGCCAAGCCTCTTAGACAGCAACAGCAACTGCAATTGCCATTGCCCCCAGTGCCCCAGATCGTGGCACAAACCCCGACCACCTTTCAGTGGGTACCCCAGGCCGTGTCGACACAGTCCACGGCATTCACCCCAGCGTTCGAAGGGCAGTCTACTTCCTTCCGAGCAAAGCCTAGAGGAGCAGCCAGAGGCTCGTCTAGACGCCCCTCAAGGGGAAGGGGATTTAGGGGTGGTCGTGGTCAGGAAGGCAAGACCTCAGGACAGCAGTCCAAGTGAGGTGATACCGGTAGGAGGGAGACTTCTGAAATTTCGGGATCGGTGGACCTTCGATCCCTGGGCCCACAGCCTACTCAAGAATGGAATGGGCGGGAGCTGGTACAGCACTCCACCCCCGTACCTTCGGTTTTTTCCAACACTCCACCCCCGTTATGGAGGAGTACGTTCAAGAACGGTTGGAGAAAAAGGGTGAAGCCCATCAATTTCTAAGGGAGGCTGTTTTGTGTTCCCAAGAAAGACTCGGAAAAGCTCAGAGTCATTCTGGACTTGTCGCCACTTAACAAGTTCATAGTGAATTACAAATTCAAAATGCTAACACTGCAACACATAAGGACCTTACTGCCCAAGAGGGCATATTCCGTCTCTATAGACTTGTCAGATGCCTACTGGTACATTCCAATTAGCCATCGACTCTCCCCCTACCTAGGGTTCAGGCTACAGCGAAGACTACACGCCTTCGGAGCCATGCCATTCGGGCTAAACATAGCCCCAAGGATTTTTACGAAGCTTGCGAGCGTAGCTCTCAAACAATTTCGCCTAAAGGGAATTCAGGTAGTAGCCTACCTGGACGACTGGTTGGTGTGGGCAGCATCCGAGACAGAATGCTTGCAAGCTTCCAGTCAGTGATCCAGTTCCTAGAGTACCTAGGCTTCAAGATCAACAGAAAAAGTCTCGACTTTCTCCATCTCAAAAGTTCCAGTGGCTAAGATCCACTGGGACCTTTTGTCACACCGTTTCTCCACCCCAGCGAAGAAAAGGAAGGAGATAGCGGGTTCTGTCAAGAGACTTCAAGATTCCGAAAGGATATCAAGACACGAGCAGGAGAGAGTACTGCGCTCTCTCCAGTTTGCTTCGGTGACAGACCCAGTGCTAGAGCACAGCTAAAGGATGCAATCGGAGTTTGGAGAAGTTATGCATCAAACGCGTGAAGAGATCTGAGAAGACCAGCCGCTTCGGCTAAGTACTCTTCTCAGGCCTTGGTCCCAAGCCAGACATCTAAAGATGTCAGGTTCTTCTTCAGCCACCTCCCCCGTCGGTGACGATTCACTCAGACGCCTCAAAGGAGGGATGGGGAGGTCACTCTCATCGGAAAAAAGTCCAGGGGACTTGGTCCAGGCTATTCAAGACCTTTCTCATAAAACTTTCTAGAAGCTAAGGCAGTGCTCCTTACCTTAAAGAAAGTCTCCCCGTGTCATTCGTTCCACAGTAAGTGGTAATAGACAGCGAGGTAGTTGTAAGATACTTGAATCGACAAGGATCGAGGTCACCACCTCTCAACCAGGTGATGTTGGCCGTCTTCCGATTGGCGGAAAAGAAGAAGTGGTACCTGTCGGCAGTTCACCTTCAAGGAGTCCGCAATGTGACAGCGGACGCTCTATCCAGGTTCACACCGATAGAGTCGGAATGGTCCTTAGACGCAGGATCATTCTCCTTCATTCTGAATCAGTCCCAGAACTGCAGATAGACCTCTTTGCGACGAAAGACAACAAGAAGTTGCCCCTGTACGTGCCCCGTACGAGGACCCCTTAGCGGAAGCAGTGGACGCGATGTCCCTCGACTGGAACAGATGGTCCAAGATTTATCTGTTCCCTCCTCACAACCTTCTGTTGAGGGTCCTCAACAAACTGAGATCCTTCAAAGGGTAGCGGCAATAGTGGCCCATAAGTGGCCGAACAGCGTGTGGTTCCTCCTGGCATTGGAACTGTAGCTGAAGTTTGTACCACTACCAGATCCAGTTCTGACCCAGCGAGTCCAGAAGTCAACTGTCTGCGCTTCATTACAGAAAACCCGGACCCTGCAGGTCATGTTTTTCTCTCCCTAGCGGTGAGAAAGCGTTTCGGGATTTCGAAAGCCAGTATAGACTTCCTTGAGGAATATAAATGCAAATCTACTAGAAGGCAATAT
>NC_090728.1:112679287-112714287 GCF_036898095.1 Palaemon carinicauda | reverse complement strand
CCAATTGTAGCTGTTAGGAAAAAGGATGGCTCTGTAAGATTATTTGTTGAGTATAGAAAATTGAAAGCAATCACTAAGGATAATGCATTCCCTTTGCCTTCGATCGAAGAATTACTTGTGAAAGTACGGGATAGCAAACATTTTACAACTGTTGATTTAAAATCTGGATACTATCAAATACCCATTCAGGAAGACAGTAAATGTAAAATGGCATTTATAGCTGACAATCAATTATTTCAGTTTAATTTTCTTCCTTTCGGTGTTGAAAATACTCCAAGTCATTTCTCTAGAGTAATGATGGCGGTTTTGTAGCCCTTAATTGGCCATAATGTTCTTATTTATTTAGATGATATCATAATTACAGGGAAAACGGCCGAAGAACATAATAATAATATTCGTGAAGTTTTAGAAGCATTGCGATGTAATGGTATGAAAATAAATTTGTCAAAGTGCAATTTTTTCTGTAAACAGGTCGAATTTTTAGGTCACATAACCTCAGAAGAAGTTTTAGAAGCATTGCGATGTAATGGTATGAAAATAAATTTGTCAAAGTGCAAATTTTTCTGTAAACAGGTCGAATTTTTAGGTCACATAACCCCAGAAGGAGTTTTAGAAGCATTGCGATGTAATGGTATGAAAATAAATTTGTCAAAGTGCAAATTTTTCTGTAAACAGGTCGAATTTTTAGGTCACATAACCCCAGAAGGTATCCAATCCTGCCCCAGTAAAGTAGCGGCTATTACAGATTTCCCCAGGCCACAACTCTAAGGAAGTAGCTGGGTTCCTTGGGCTCGCTGGGTATTACCATAAATTCATAGGAGGTTTTGGAGAGATAGCGAGACCCTTAGATGCTTTAAAGAAACAAAAAGTAATGAATTGGGGAGAGGAAAAAGAAAGGGCCTTTAACCATTTGAAAGCTGCCTTAACTAGCAATGAATTACTCGCATATCCTAGATTTGATCGCCCGTTTTTAGTGACAACACATATGAGTAACGTAGTGTCTCAAAGAGATGATAAAGGCAGAGAGAGACCCATTTGTTTTGCTTCCCTGGTGTTAAAAGGGGCAGAAAAGAAATATAGTACATTCGATCGAGAGGCTTTGGCTATTCTTTGGGTTCTAGAGAGGCATCCGTTCTTGTTATTAGGTCAGTCGATTGAGTTGCAAAGCGATCATCGCCTTTTACGTGATTTGTAATATAAAAGTGATTTGACCTCTCGTCAAGCAAGATAGATTGAGAGATTGTTCAAGTTTAACATAAAGGGTTTTCCCTACATAGAAAGTAAGGCTAAAAAGGTAGCTGATGCTCTCTCTCTAGAAGTGCAGTAATAGGAGTAACAAATAGAACACAAAAGAGGAACGAAGAACGTAACCAAAATAGGGAAGACCCCCATCATAATAGAGAAAATAGAGAACGGGATGAGAGTTCTCGTGATGCACATACAGTAGACAGGAACGAGAGAGAGAGAGAGAGTCGACTTGGGGAGAGAGAGAGAGAGAGAGTCGACTCGGGAGAGAGAGAGAGAGAGAGAGAGAGAGAGAGAGAGAGAGAGAGAGAGTCAACTCGGGAGGGAGAGAGAGAGAGAGTCGACTCGGGAGAGAGAGAGAGAGAGTCGACTCGGGAGGGAGAGAGAGAGAGTCGACTCGGGATTGAGAGAGAGAGATAGAGAGAGAGAGTCGACTCGGGAGAGAGAGAGAGAGATGAATATATGTGGATGATCGAGGACATGACCAGGGGTGTCCTGAATGAATGCCCTGATGATGCAGGTTTGATTGACTTGGGAGGTTGGGACATAAAAGAAGTCCGAGAGGGACAGATAAAAGCGGAATGGATGGAAAGAGTGCGAGCAGCGATTAAAGGGGAATGTGCCTCGTGAGAAATTTTTTATCAAAAATTATGTCTTATATTGTGCTTAAGAGAAGAGGGAAGGCGAATTTCGTGCACGGGTAGTTCTTCCTCCCTTTTTAATTAAACGAGTCATCCATATTATACATGCAAGTCCGTATGCAGGGCCTTTAGGAATTGATAGAACATTAATGAGAGCATGTGAAGCCTTCTTTTGGTTAGAAATGAAAAAGTCTATAGAGAATTATATAAAAGGTTGTCATGCTTATAACTGCTTCAAAAAACATAAAACCTTTTGTTCTGCATTTTCTATCTTACTTTTTATTTCCATCATTTTCCATACATTTTTCTCTTTTGCAAGATTTTTGCTCCACTTTCTAATTTTCTGAAATAAGATCCTTCTGTCTCTTGGTATGCATGTCTGATGTTTATTGTTTTTTTTCGGTACATATTTTTCAACAATTTCCTTCAGTATTTTCTACAGTAAATCCGTATTTACCTGTATATTATCACTTAGGAATACATTTTTCCATTCTTTGTTCAATTCTTCATTTATTTCTGACCATTTTATATTTTTACTATAAAAATCATATTTTCCATATCCTTCCCATCGTTTTGTGCTTTGTTTATCTCTGCGATCACTTGCTTTGGGATGGATTCTATGACATCGTGGTCTGAAATTCCCGTGTTATACACTATTATTTCTTTAATATAATTCACCTAAATCTAGGACATTGTCCTTTCTTTTTGAAATATGGTTTATTTGTTGCATATTATATTCTAATAGCATATCTTAAAGCTTTTCAAATTGCCTCTTATCCTCTGCACTACTATTACTCTCTTTTTTATATGTATACATACCACCACTTTCTTCTATCCGTTCGTTCCAATCCACGAAAGGAAAGTTAAAATCTCAGGATAGGAGTATATTCCAGTCTTTATGGTTTCTACATATATCATCTATTTTTTTATATTATTATGTCAAACTCCTTAGTATTTGGGGGGTCTCTAACCTACAATATTGACTAGTTTTTCATATTCAAATTCTACCGCAATCAATTCATATTCTGTGTTGCTATATTTTTCACAGACTTTTCCTTGATTTGTGTCTCTTCCATATATTGCAGTTCCAGCTTGATTCTTATTTGTTCTGTCTGATCTATATGTTTGGAAACCCTTTATCTGGTCATTACTGCCAGTCTCTTGGGAATACCATGTTTCACTTATATTATATATATCATTTTTTTTCAATTTGGGTTAGTTCTTCTAGGAACTCTATTTTCCTTTTAGAGTTACTCGTGACTAAACCCTGTGCATTCATCACTATTATAGTTTGTGTTTCATCCCCATTAATTAATATTGGTAATAATATGGATTCTCCCATGCTTCCTTCCTGTTCTGATATGATGTTCTTTTCTGCATTTCCAGGAATTCTGCCATTAAAAAATCCAATTTTTCTATTATATTTGCTCTTTCGCTTTCATGTTTATTTTTGTGTGTATACCTGCAATTATCCCCATATCTGCACCAACCCCTGGCATTATAGATGTATTCTTTGTATTTGGGCTCTAATTTTGCATATTTGGATTGAAAGGCATCATATCTTGGGGCCTTTTTTTTTCATTTTAAATGCAAGATGCATATAATGACAGTTTTTGTTGAATTTGCATCCTTTTCCTTCTTTCAGGTTTTTGCATATTTTTGGATGGAGATCTCTGCATTAGTCTCCATATCCGTCTAAATACGCACATTTACCATATATTTCATAATTATGGCATATCTTTGGATGCTTGTAGTAGCATCTTTCGCCAAATCTGCAATACCCCCTTTTCAGTGAATTGCAGACTATATCTTTCTTTTTCTTGCTCTTCCCTAAAAGTATGTAGGTCTGGGTAGTCTCTCTAAGGTCTATTATTTGTTTCCATCTTATAATTTATTTCTTCGTAAGTATGTTGTTGAATGACATCATATGTTTTATCAATGATTTCCTCTGCTTCTTACACATATCCTGTTCTTCTTCTTCTTTTTCTTCTTCTTCTTCTTCTTCTTGCACTTCAGCGCAAGTAGGATGTGTTGGTACTTGACATGCATCACATTTCCTGATAAGCTGTTGTGGATTAATAATGGAATACCACATCTTACATGTATTGCACCATTTTGGTATTCTTTTTCCCAATGCATCAATCAGCATATTCACCATATTGGACTTCATATTGTTCTTTGATGGAAAGTATTGATTTATTTAAGCTTTCTTTATAAGTCGCTATATCACCTGGATCTTCTTTGGAATATCTTCTATTATTTTGTCGATATTTTCCGCAGACTTGCTCCAGTTTGCTGGATCATATTGTTTCAATATGTTTGAGAATATTTATCTGTCATACTGGTTGGAGCTACTAGCAACCTCTGTTACCAAATGGTCTAGTTCTTGTTTCACCAACTCAAGGAATTTACTTTTGCTGATTGCAGCAATGTTCCTCCAAGCTTTGCCTGTGTTATAGAGTGCCATCATGATCAGATTTTTAGTAATTCAAAAGATAACTATCCTATGCCGACGTTTTATCCCACTTTTTTTACCTCAAACTAATCACCGACTATTCACGAAAACTTGTAGCTATATTGCACTCGATAGCCTTTTGTTATCCACGTTGTCACACAAGTGAACTCGCTCACCGGCATACAGAAACAACAAGAGAGAGAGGAAGGGGGAGGCGAGGGAGTCCAATGCCCCCTCCCCTCCCCCCACATGACATCACAAGCAGTAACCGAGGAAGCAGTGACGACAGACGTGACAGAGCAGGCACTGGGACCTCCATTGGTACCCCCGACCTCACCCCCGGCAGCACTAGGGGGCAGCGTCATTGCAGCTGAGGTCATTGGCCCATGCCCCATATCTGGTAATGGCCGTCTAGGAATGTTTGCAGTTAGCATCGATCTGCAAGATAAATCCATTCGAGCGCTGATTGACACAGGAACCAGTGTTTCATTGATGGAAAAAAAGATTTTCATCAAATCCACTACACCCAGCGGCTTCCATTGTTCTTAACACGCCAGGAGGAAATAAACTACACATAAACCATACGACAATCGTCAAATTTAAGGTGGGGTCGGTGAAGATTACACATGATTTTTTTGTGTTGTTCCCTTGGGAATTCCAGGAATAGAGGATATTTTAGGAATAGATTTGATCTCTAATCATAAAATTTGCATTTTTGGAGGAAAAGATACAATAAAAGTAAAAGCTGGAAGGTACATTTTGCCGATAGAAAGTAATAAAAGAATAAGTGTGTGTTAGCTCGGAGAGACATTTAAGTAGGGTAACAGCTGTACCTGAGAGGGAGGAAGGAACCAAGTTCGTTGTTAAACCCCATGACAATTTGGCCCATATGATATTAGAGGGCTTGACAGAAATAAAAGAGAACAGAGCTGATATAACGATAGCTAATTTGTCAAATAAAACAGTTGTTTCAGAAAGTGATACTGATACTGTGTGTGAATTGGAGTTATGTGAAATTGCTTATAATGAGATGTTGGGACCCACAACTCCAGCCCGCACAGACGAATGCACTCAGAATTTTATTATGCAAGCACGTAAATTATGTCTGTCAGAATATCAGCATGTAGTTAGTGACATTGTCAATAATTATTCCGATATAATTGCAATTGGAGATGAGATACCTGGGAGGATTGATCGATTTTTCTTTAGCGTTGAAACTGGGCAGGTGGAACCGATCAGGTTAAGGCCTTATAAGGTACCCATTCATTTCCAGGAAGAGAGAGAAAGGGAAATTAATAAATTAAGGGAACAAGGGATAATTGTGGAGAGCGAATCCCACTGGGCTTCTCCAATTGTAGCTGTTAGGAAAAAGGATGGCTCGATGAGACTGTGTGTTGATTATAGGAAGTTCAATGCAATCACTAAGGATAATGCATTTATATTGCCCTCGATCGAAGAATTTCTTGTGAAAGTACGGGATAGTAAATATTTTACAACTGTTGATTTAAAATCTGGATATTATCAAATACCCATTCAGGAAGACAGGAAATGTAAAACGGCATTTATAGTTAATAATCAACTATTTCAGTTTAATTTTCTTCCTTTCGGTGTTAAAAATACTCCAAGTCATTTCTTTAGAGTAATGATGGTGGTTTTGTCGCCCATAATTGGCCATAATGTTCTTGTTTATTTGGGTGATATAATTACAGGGAAAACGGCCGAAGAACATAATAATATTCGTAAAATTTTAGAAGCCTTGCAACGAAATGGTATGAAAATAAATTTGTCAGTGTACAAAGTTTTTCTGTAAACAGGTCGAATTTTTAGGGCACATAATAAGCCCAGAAGGTATCCAACCCTGCTTCAGTAAAGTAGAGGCTATTAGAGATTTTCCCAGGCCACGTAACTCTGAGGAAGTAGCTGAGTTCCTATATGTGAGTGGCCGAGGACATGACCAGGGGTATCCAGAATGAATGCCCTGATGATGCAGGTTTGATTGACTTGGGAGGTTGGGACATAAAAGAAGTCAGAGAGGGACAGAAAAAAGAGGAATGGATGGAAAGAGTGAGTGCGAGCAGTGATTAAAGGGGAATCAGAGAGTTATCCCTCATTTCTGAAGGATTTCCTATATTGTGCTTACGAGAAGAGGGAAGGGGAATTTTGTGCACTTGTAGTTCTTTGTCCCTCTTTAATTAAATGACCCATCCACATTGTACATGCAAGTCCATATGCAGGGCATTTAGGGATTGATAGAACATTAAGGAGAACACGCGAATCCTTCTTTTTGTTAGTAATGAAAAAATTTTTAGAGAATTAAATAAAAGTTTGTCATGCTTTTAACTGTTTCAAAGAACATAAAAACACTATGCTGGAAACCAGAAAATGGCCTGCGATTCCTATTAAATTTCGTAGAGTGCATTTCCATGTAGTTGGACCATTTCCTACTGGTTTAAAACAACATAAGTATATATGTGTATTTGTGTATGCATTTACTCGGTACACTCATACTTATGCAATGTTGGATAAATCGGCAAATTCATTAGCCCAGGCGCTGTGCTCTTTCATTACTAGGCTTGGTTGCCCGAAAATTTTGATAAATGATAATGGTCTTGAGTTTATAAATAAGGTAGTGAAATCGGTCACGGACTTGATGAAAATTTAATACTTTACAGTGACCGTATATAGGCCTTCAGCAAATGTCTTAGTAGAATTGCATAATAGGGAAGTAGTGCGAATTTTGCGTTACTTAGTGGCTGATGACCCCCTTCATTAGCACGCCATGCTTCCTACAGCTGAGCAAGCTTTAAACATTGCATATAATGCTTCGCTCAGGGGCACGCCTTTCTTTTTGGCGTATGGACAGGATCCTGTGTTACCATATAACGGTACTCATTAATTCGCAACAATTGCCAAATTATTCAACTGAGCAATACCGTGTATATCTATTAAATCCTTTGAGGAGAGTAATAAACACCACTGAAAGGTTTTTGAAAAGACCTAATGAAAATCACAGCTCAAAGTATGATGGTCAGTTCAAAACCGCACCGGCAAAAGTATTTGTGGGCGATCGTGGGTATTTGAAATGATTACAACCTAGAAAACAGAAACTAGAGCCTGCGTATTTGGGTCTGTACTAAGTAAAGATGGTTAAGTCTAACACAGTTGTGATACAAAGCATTGTTAATGGTGCAGTTTCTGAACATCATCAGGCACACATACATGTGGTGCCTGAAGAGGTAGTTTTCAAAAGTGTTCCTCCTTACCCCCTGCATACGTGACATCCCTCGAGTTGATGAGTAGAATTTTTTTTCCCTTTGCTGTTGTTGTTTGAACAAACCTCATTTCTTCTTTTGATGTGTTTTTAAATAAACTTTATGATAAAAATGTGTTCTTATATTGATGCTTAATGTATACGTAAAATGTTGTGTTAATTTTGCTGAGTGTGGCAATACTATAGTATTGCTCTGTCGCTTTCATATTTATTTTTGTGTGTATACATGCAATTATCCCCATATCTGCACCAACCCCTGGCATTATAGATGTATTTTTTGTATTTGGGCTCTAATTGTGCATATTTGGGTTGAAAGGCATCATATCTTGGGGCCTTTTGTGCATAGCGCGGTATATACCCAGCTTGTTTTGCTGAGTGAACCTAAAAAATTCAAGAGGTTAAATCCGTCAGGTGAGATCCGTCAGGCGAGATCCGTCAGGCTGATGCTGTATTATTCATATATTTACATGATTCCTTGTTGCTGGTGCTGGGGCAGTTCCCGAATAGCAAGTGGCTGTGGGATTAAAGTTCAGCCTTGAGGATAGGCAGTGTTAGAGAATGTGTAGATGTGAATACCTTATACTTAATTTTATAATAGAAGGGCGAGAAGATGAATTATTTTCTTGGGAAAACGGCTAGTGGCCACCGGTTGAAAGTTGCAAATGCATGTGTTGTAGTGATTTAAATAAATGGTGAAACGGTGGTGGCGAGTTGTGTTGCGAAATTGTGCCGCAAACCCAGACAAGTAAAATCGAGGGATGAAGGAATATCTATTCCTACCCCTGAAGTTGTGTAAAACTGATGTTATGATTTTTTTTTCGCTTTGGGTGTTATTTTTTGGGATATATATATATATATATATATATATATATATATATATATATATATATATATATATATATATATATATATATATATATATATATATATATATATATATATATATATATATATATATATATATATTGTTGCATTTCTGTTTTGTACATGCCATGTCTATTCCAGATCGGGGTTGTCCTCCTTATATCATAGACTGGTGAGGGCGAGTGCGCATCTCCTCCCTGAGTGAGGAACTTTGGGGGGGCGAGTAATGTCCTAATTCATGTATGTAGATGTGTCTTTTACGTCAAGGTAAATGGACTCAATATTCACGAGTATTCCACAAAAACCTATGTCTTAGCTTGTTATTGCAAAGATTGCATTTTGGTAGCGAAGGGAGTTTAGTTGCCTTTGGGCGCTCGAGTTGACAAGTCCCTCACATGAAAGGGTAGATCCGTACAATGTACTTACGAAAAAACCTTTTGTAATAAACGAAGAAAACCGATGTTCCGACGTCTCATTATCCGTCTACATTGGTCATATGTATAAAGTCATGTTCTTTCTTTTATCGGTGTTTCCGCACATAAGTTTAAATTACCATATTTTATTTCACTATCAAATTTCATTTTGAATACGATATTAAAAATCTCACTCTATGCATGAACAGGGAAGATATTGTACATATTCAAGGAGAAAGTACATTGCAATATATAAGCTAAGCAGATAAGGTTAACAGACCTAAGTGCATTTGACAGACGGCCATTAAATAGATGCATCAGGGTAGCCTTTGGGTTCAGGCTATTTCTTGTTAAATCCGATTTAATTGGCTGTTTTGTTATAAGTGGGTCCTTGTGCAATTAGGTACTCATAAATTAATCCTCTTGATTAGAGCATGAGGTTGGATGACTGCTTTGTGTGACAAGATTGTGGCCAAGCTCTTTGTAATCAGGATTTAAACTCTAAGGTGTTTTTTTTCATTTTCATTATGTTTAATAACATATGGTGAAAAAAGACAATGCTCTACAAATAACTGGGAAATTGACATGTGACTGAAGTTAAGTACATTAAACATTTGCTAACAAAGGATGGTGTTTGTCCAGATCCAAAGAAAATTGAAGCTATTAATTGTCTAAAAGTGCCAAGTGATGTTAAATCATTGAAAAGATTTCTAGGGATGGTTAATTATCTTTCAAAGTTTTTACCAAGGTTGTCAGAAGTAACTCAACCATTAAGAAATCTGAAAAAGAAAAATGTTGAATGGTAGTGGAACTCTTCTCATGATGAAGCATTCTCCAAGATTAAGAAACTAATTGTTGAAGCTCCTTGCTTGAAATATTTTGACAGTAATTGTAATGTGTCTTTACAGTGTGATTCTTCAATGTCAGGATTAGGTGCTGTCTTAATGCAAAACGGTCACCCAGTGGCTTATGCTTCTAAATCGTTAACTGAAACAGAACAGCGATATGCTTAAATAGAAAAAGAGATGTTAGCCATTGTTTTTGCAGCGTTACGTTTTGATCAATACCTTTATGGCAAAGATGTTATTGTAGAAACTGATCACAAACCTTTGGAAAGTATTTTTAAGAAACCATTAATGAAATGTCCCAAGAGGTAAAATGTATATAGCAGATACATTGAGTAGAGATTTCTTGTCGAATACATTTTTAGGTGCTGATAAATCTGATGTGATTGCATTATTTGAAGAGGTTGGTAATGTAAATATGACAGAACATGTTGCTGTGACAAATGAAAGACTTGAGGATATTAGACAAAAGACCATAAGTGATATTGCATTGCAAACATTAAAAGAAACAATTCTAAAAGGTTGGCCCACTCATTGTATAGAGGTTCCTGACACCATAAGATCTTTTTTTTTTTTTGAAAGGGATGAACTTACTATTGATATTGATATAATATTTAGAGGTAATTGCATTGCTGTGACAAATGAAAGACTTGAGGATATTAGACAAAAGACCATAAGTGATATTGCATTGCAAACATTAAAAGAAACAATTCTAAAAGGTTGGCCCACTCATTGTATAGAGGTTCCTGACACCATAAGATCTTTTTTTTTGAAAGGGATGAACTTACTATTGATAATGATATAATATTGAGAGGTAATTGCATTGTAGTCCCGTCATGTTTAAGGTCTTACATGCTGAAACAAATTCATTATGCTCACAATGGGATTGAAGCTACTGTTAGATATGGTAGAGATATATTGTTCTGGCCTGGCATGAGTGCAGATATAAAGAATTATGTTTCTTCTTGTGTGATGTGTAATAAGTATGGTAGTAAACAAACCAAGGAATCCTTAAATTCACATGATTTTCCTTCTAGGCCTTGGTCTAAAATTGAAATGGATATTTTTAGTGTTGGCAATTGTAACTATTTGATTTTGGTAGATTATTATTCATCATATTTTGAGATAAATTCATTGGAAAATATGTTAGCGTCAAATGTTGTAAACAAGTTAAGGAGTCATTTTTCACGCTATGGTATACCAGACATTGTAGTAAGTGACTGTGGCTCACAATTTACATCAAGTGAATTTCAAACTTTTGTAAAGAAATGGTCATTTAAACATGTAAAATCATCCCCTTACCACCACCAGTCAAATGGCAAAGCTGAAAATGCAGTAAAAATAATGAAACAGTTGTTCACAAAATCAAAGGAGGATGGCCATGATCCTTTATTAGCACTTCTTGAATGGAAAAACACTCCAACTGAGGGATTTAACTCTTCACCTGCTCAAAGATTTTTTGGTAGAAGAACTAAAAGTCAATTACCTATAACAGAAAATTTACTTAAACCCAAGATTGTTGATGGGGTACCAGAAGTTCAAACTTAAAAATTGATTAGGCAAGCTAGATATTATAACAGATCATGTAAGAATTTAGTCTCATTAAAACCAGGTGATGTCATCCGTGTAAACCAGTTCCAGGAAAAAAGGAATGGAAGAAAGTTGAGGTAATAAAAGAGGTTGCAAAAAGGAAATACAAAATAGAAGTAGAAGGCAAAGTATATTTTAGAAATCGTAAATTTTTGAGAAAGACATCAGAGAGAGTAACTGATAATTATATCGATTCTGATATTGAAATTGAAACTGATGTAAATACGAATGATGTTGCAAATAAATCTTTTATACTTCCTGAAGCTGATAACTTAGAATCACAAAGAACCAGAAGTGGTCGTGTTGTAAGGAAACCTCAATATCTTGAGAATTATTTGTGATAAATTTAAAGAGCCAATTAGGTATGTAGGATTAAATGTATGTTGCAGGGACCATTTATGTAAAGAAAAGTTCTTCCAAGATTTTGTTGAGAAAATGTAAAGGAAGGGAGATGTAACAATATGTGAATGTTGTGGTCAGGATTTCGTATGTAATCAGTGTATGAATATTGTTTGATACGCTGTCTAAGTTTGTAAATGATATCTGTTGTTTATGTTTGGGTAAGTCACGTGACCACACAGTCTTCCGCATTCTCCCCCGCTCTCAACATGTTGGCTCGGCAATGCTGTATAACTTGCTGTTTAACTTGTATAATAAACTAAGGTTAATTACCCTCAGCTTATCAATCAGAACCCATAACACCTGCAGAGTATAAACTTCCCAGATCTACCAATAAAAGTGAAGCAGATTTTATTAATAAAGTGTCAAGAGTATTTTTAATCCAATTGATATATATTCTGGACTTAACAAAATTTCTTCATTTTACTAAATGCCATGATGTCCATATTTGTAAATAATGATTACATCGGCACTTTCAAAAATATTTGAATTATTGTGTATCATTGTACAGGTGTTTTACTGGATCATAGTAGGATATGCCAACTCAAAGAATTAAGACCACTTAGCTCGATTTTTCTTTTATGTTAGAGTTTTTGTAATAAAAATTCGCACTTAACTGTTGTTATCGTTTCAGATTGCCTGTCCCTTGCTGCTTGGGACGGGCTTTTGTGCACCTGCAGCGCTTAGGTGTTTTTTTTTTTTTTTTTTTTTTTTTTTGTAGGTGATTTAGGATATGGGATAATCTACAACTTTTATTTGTAGGTGGTTTAGGATAGAATGTGCATCAAGGATAATCAGCAACTTTATTTGTCTATGGTTTGGGATAGGATGCGGGCCAAGGATAATCAGCAACTGGTATTCATTTTCAACTGGCGGTTTTTTTTTTTTTTTTTTTTTTTTTTTTTTTTTTTTTTTTTTTTTTTTTTTTTTTGAGGCGCCCCAGCCTCTTTTAGGTCAAAGGAAAAGGAAGAAGGTGACGGAGGGGAGGAGGCATCCTCACCAAAAGAACCCACTTGCTCTTGTTATTCAGTTGGAGAGAAAGAGGTACAGCCAAAAGTCACGATGAGTAGAAGGAGTTGGGAAAGGTTTAATTAGAGATATTGCTATGAAAGGAATAAAAAACTTCCTACGTAGTTTGAGCTAAGTTGTTAAGATGAGTTAATAGTAAGAGGTTTTAGCTTGATTAGGAGGGAGCGGAAAAGAAATTGGTTTGAGGATATAAGTGGTAGAAAAAGGGATGACCACTTCCCACTGTAATTAACTCCGCCCATACATGGGTATATAAACTTCAAGAAGAGATTGTCCAAGAGATAGGACAGGACATAAGAAAAGAGAGAAACTATGTCTGAAGCAGATAAGATCCAAGTCCTAGTGAGATAAGAAACAGAGAAGACCAGAAGTCTGATAGAGCCAGATTCTAACCTTCCGTTCAGACAACAAAAGCCTATCTCCAAAAGATCCTGCTATGGCCGAGAAGAAGAGACAAATTGAAGCAGCCAGCCTCCCTGCTTGTGACAAGAAGTAGCCAACACTGCCTGCGGCCTGCCTTCGTTCAATAGCATCATCGAATCCTTGGAAGAAGACCTCTGATGTCCCTTCTTCATGCCACCCTTTTTGTGACGTCTTCAAATCCGGTCATCGTGCCAGTTTATCTGAACTTTAGCCACCCTTCTGCAACGTTCTCAGGCCTGAAGTCTCCGCACCAGTATCGTCTCAGCAGCTGCAGAAAACTACTCCCTAAGTATTTCTACCTTACTGACTGTTCCCCCTTTCTGTTGGTGTTTGATTGATTTGATTTGTCAGTTAAAGTAACCGAAGAAGTAACATTAATTTTCTTTATAAGTTTGTGAATAAACGTGTTGTGCTTTTTCTTTTTATATTCATTTCCCATGTTTTAATGTCGGTTGTTGTTGATGTTCATTTTATTTATTAAAAGAACCTGTAAATATTTCTAGATCGTAACAGTTGGTGACCTTGCCAGGATTTTCAACAACGTAACCAATTAAAACAGGGAGAATATAGAAAGAAGCAGAATGAGTGAGATTACGAAAGATATGATAGCTTCGGTTAAATTTCTTGGTCTAGATGGCGATGCTCTCCGTGCGTATGTTTTAAGAGAGAACTGGAAATGTTTGAGAGAGACGAAAGAGCAGCTGAAAGAGAAGAAAATGAAAGACAGCGAGAAAAAGTGAGAGACAGCGTAAGCATGAGTTAGAAATCGCTCGTTTAAGGCAAAAATCTTCATAAAAGTCCGCCAGGTAGCAGGCTTGGAAGTAATGGGTGCAGTGTTGAAATTAATTCTAAAATTGGATGAGGAAGATGTAACAAAATATGTCATGTCTTTTGAAAAGTTAATGAACAGAGTAACTTGTCCTAGAAACAAGTTGACTTTGTATTTGCAGTCTTAAGTGGTAGGGCACTTTGTGTATAGTTGTATGTCTGGGGATGAAAGTGAAGACTATGATATTATGAAAGAAACTGTTCTTCGTGCATACAGATTAGTACCAGAGGCGTGCCGTAAGAAATTTAGAAGTTTGAAAAGGGATGAGAGCAGTACTTATGTAGAATACGGAAAGAAGTTAGAATGATCATTTGGTGATCGGTTAACTTCCGCTGAAGTAGATAGTTTTGATGATCTTAAGAACTTAGTTTTGTTAGAAAACTTCAAAGATAACATATCTCCAGACATTAAGCTATAAATATAAGATAGGCGTGAAAAGTTTTACAGATGCAACAAGGTTGGCAGATGAGTACAGTCTTACTCATAGTTTAAGTGATAGTAAGAAGAAAAATAAGACTTCTTCTAGCAAGATGTAACATAGTAAGAGTAATTTTAGCAATAGTAATATAGGGAAATATGATTATCATTATTATTGTTGTACGTGTGGAAAACCAGGTCATACTGCCAGGTTTTGTAAGAGCAAATGAGAAGGTAGTAGTTTAGGGATAATTTGTTATCGATGTAATAAGAAAGGGCATATAGCAAGGAATTGTATGGCAGAGGAGAAGAATGTCAAGAAACCAATGTCTCTAGTTAATAATCTTTCGTCAAGCAGAAACGACATTTTGAAAGAAACTAGGAAATTTTACGGGAATTTTTCATCAGGTGTAGTTTCTTCGCTTGAAGGAGGGGATTCGAGAGAAGTTGTCTTGCTTAGGGACACCTGAGCAGCTGTTTCCCTTATTAGGAAAGAGTGTGTGCCTACGAGGGCAAAAATAAGTATGAAAGAAAATGCTATGTTAGTGGGGTTTCCGAATACTTGCGTTGTTTGTCCTTTGTTGAAGATGAACTTGAAAAGTCAGGGACTGTCAAGAGATGTAAAACTAGCAGTTGTAGGCTATTTGCCCGTTGATGGCGTTGCCATTATTGTCGGTAATGATTTAACTACATCCAGATGTGTGAATCCTATTTTAAGTGAGGTTCCAGTGCCTGAAATGGTAGTAACTAGGTCAGGTTTAAATACAGATATAGACTACAGTCATAATTTGTTCGAGGAATCGAACGCGTGTGATGCAGGTGGTGAGGTTGATCTTAGCAAGTGTGAGGCCGAGAAGACCGACTCCATCGGGGTTGACAGTGTTAGCAAAGTTGATGATGTAGCTGTCGAAAGTAGCGACGTTAGTAATGAGGAAGTTATAGAACAATTAGTAATTCCTAGGAAGTTTTGCGAATTAACTCTGAAATTAGCATATGATGATCAAGGACATTTAGGGTTAAATAAAACTTTCAAGTATATAAGTAAGACTTACTTTTGGCCTATGATGAAAAGTGACGTTAAGAGATATGCATTAAGCTGTCACGAATGTCAAATTGCTGGTAAACCTAATCAAGTAATTCCCAGGGCTCCCTTATGTAATATTCCATCAGTGGGAGAACCTTTTGAGAATGTAGTAATTGATATAGTGGGATCTTTGCCTAGAAGTAAAGGAGGGAATATATATCTATTAAAGATCATTGACAGACTAGCCCGTTATCCAGAAGCAATCCCAGTAAGAAGCTGCAATGCGAAAACTATAGTTAAACTCTTGTTGAACTAAATATATGCAAGAGAAAAACATTTTCAGTATATATGGCCCAGACTATTTAGTGAATTGGCTAAGTAACGAAACTGCTGTGAGTGACAATGGCTATTGAACAAAAATTGAATACCAATTTTGTTAAAGTTCAAATAAGATATAAGTGTAGCGGATTTTTCGGAATTTAGGAAATCCAGCTGTCAAATACATTTGCCCCATCTAAAAGACGTACTATATAGTAGTGTCGTCATAATTAGACGAAGTACTTTTGATGATTCTGTCGAGATGAGCATAGACATTTCAAAAGAGGTTTTATCTCTAAATGATGTAAATGAAACCATATTTATCCAATTTCATTAAAGATCGTTTTACACGAAATTTTCAGAACCTCATATCTCTCTCTCTCTCTCTCTCTCTCTCTCTCTCTCTCTCTCTCTCTCTCTCTCTCTCTCTCTCTCTCTCTCTCTCTTTCTAAGACCTCATAATAACTCTGTGCCTTTGGGTTTAGTTTTACGATGCTCAGAGTCTCAAATGCCTCAGAAGCTAAAATACGAAGACAGTTGCATTGGCCACTTCCCTTTCCTGTCAATTTCAAAGGATCCAATATAATCATTACTACATAATGGAATCTAATATGTACATATATGCTAAAATCAAAATACATAAAATCAGGAGGAAAAATCATCTTAAAACTCTTAGTAAAACGGGAATTGGAATCGTTGGATATTTGGCCGAAATGGAGAGAGAGAATCACGCAAGGCTCTTATATATACTGCCCTTTGATACCAGTCGATATTTAATTATATCATTAAGGAACACAGCGCTATCATTTAAAAAGCCAGCCTTGTAACACATCGTCAAATAAAATTTAACAGACGTTTTTAGCGGCAAACGCGTCCTAAGGACATTGAAAGCCACAAAGCAGAGTTAAATTGGATCTGTTTGCTTCTGTGGTTTTATCTCTACCCTAACCTTGTGTAGTTTATTTTTCTTTCTTTTGTTTAGGAATAAAATCTGTAGCGTCAGCTCATTAAGGTGATGCAACTGAAATCTAAAATGGAACTCGAAAAGGGAAAAGGAATAATGATCTGTATTTTCACCTAATTCGAGGCTTCCTCGAAACACGGAGGGTTCAATTGCAATAAGTGTATAAACAAAAGAGGCATTGTGTTCGTATTCTTCGTCTTTTGTTTCATTGGCCGAACAAAGGTAAATTGCTTTGTCAGTGGGAAATAAAATCTGACCGTAACTGCCATTAAAAAACGAACCTTTTACTATGACAGATCAGAGTTTTTGATTAATTTGATCGAAACAAAAATCAAAGAGGGAAAGTATATTTTCATATTGTTTAATACTTCCATTGATTCTCTCTCTCTCTCTCTCTCTCTCTCTCTCTCTCTCTCTCTCTCTCTCTCTCTCTCTCTCTCTCTCTCTCTCTCTCTCTCTCTCTCAATTTTTGAGCGTGTTCCATAATAAAGAGTATAGCAATCATGGCATGACCAGCTAGTTCTCTAATTTATTGTTAAAATACTTTAATGGGTCCCAGCTACTGTAGGAGAGAGAGAGAGAGAGAGAGAGAGAGAGAGGAGAGAGAGAGAGAGAGAGAGAGAGAGAGAGAGAGAGAGATGCTAAACGTGAGTGTTATTTTTGTCTTATGAATTAATCCTCACCTTATATATATATATATATATATATATATATATATATATATATATATATATATATATATATATATATATATATATATATATATATATATATATATTATATATATATATATATACTATTATTTTTCAATTGCTAATTTTTTTCGTAAGAGGGACCAAGTAGACACTTTCCAGGGAAGGGCAGGGTGGGGGGTGAGGGGGGGGGGGGTTCTTTCTACTCCCCCTGCCCCGGCCATTTCGAAACTGAGCAAATAGGAGAGTCATTTCTGTTTTAGGGGTTATGGACACAGGCTGCTTGTAGACTCATGATACAGCTTCTTCCTCTATAACCTGATTCATTATTCAATATGTGTGTTTCGATTTATCATTATTTATTCATTTATTTTTTAAATATTATATTTAAAATGAATGCCCTTCTGCCTCGGTGCTCGTCTTAGGGCGTCAACTTTGGTTCTTAACTTCTCACTGTGCTTCCATAAAAGAAATCTCTCCCAAGCGGCAGCAGAAACACCTTCACTTGACCATTCCAACTTGGAACTATTTGATATTTGTGTGACACCAAGACAAGATATTCATTAGCTGGATTCCGGAATAAGGCATTTGGAGATCTGTATTTCATTTTCCTCTATCTTAGTTTTTACAATCTCCATCGAAGTAAAAAAAAAAATGCATTGTGAAGCATGCTTCCATGAATAAGTGATGCCCCTCAGATTTTTTATACAATATATATCCCATTCCTCTATCATTATTCCATTTAACGAAAATATTTTAGTCGATTTTAAAGCAACTGGTTGAATTTTCCTACAGAGCATTTTAGGTATATAGAGGAGTATAAAATATAATGATCAAACTATATGCAGCCGAACAAAAGTTGGTATACGGATCCTTAAGGAAGCAAATCCTCCAAACGCCCTAAAACAATCATAGTTATTTTCCCCTGAAATCACCCACTATTTGGATAAGCATTTGATTCTAACAAAATGATCCCGTTATTTATATCCTGTAATAACAATCTCACATTTTGCCATTTGGTTTCGATAATTATCAAGTGAATAAAGCATTTACGATAATGACTGAATTAGCAATGTAGTAAAGATTTTACTATAAATGTTTAAGATTATAGTTCAAATTTCAATGCTAATCCTTCAAGGCCAAGATAGCAGACGGTGAGATGACAATGCTTAACAATGGGAATGTAAAAAGGGAAAATGGCTTAGAGTCTAAAGACTGAAAGGGCGCATACCCCTGAATCTGAATAATTTGGGAAATATTTTACAATAAACTATCCTATATTACAAATTGTTACATTCAATGAATATCTATAAACTGTAAGTAGTTTTAAGCAGTTAATCTATCATCTGAAAAATAACGATAAGCATTTGGGAGCATAATACAATCATTTCTATTGGAAACATTGCATAATAATGACAAACAACATTTTGATATGCATAAATGTCTAAAAAGGAGTTTATGTGCTGTTACATTACTTCATTAACTAGAGTAAGCTAAAACCATTTGATCTCTCTCTCTCTCTCTCTCTCTCTCTCTCTCTCTCTCTCTCTCTCTGAACGTCCTTTATGTGGGTATAACTCATGTATGGTGTTTTTTATTAACATTTTTTAACATAGAAACATAATTGAAATTACTTTTTTTTCGTTCATCGGTAACTTGAACAAGACTATTGTTAAAATAATCAAATGTAGCTGTTAACAGAAGGAATTGTTTAGCTACGACACTCCAATGTTTCTTACATGATTTTGTGGGTTCAATATATATATATCTATATATATATATATATATATATATATATATATATATATATATATATATATATAATATATATATATATATATATATATATATATATATATATATATATATATATATATATATATATATATATACTGTATATATATAATATATATATAATATATACAGTATATATAGCATATACACACACACACACACACATATATATATATATATATATATATATATATATATATATATATATATATATATATATATATATATATATATATATATATATATATATATATATATATATATATAAATATACTGTATATACAATATATATATATATATATATAATGTATGTATATATACACAATATATATATACGTATATACATATATATATATATATATATATATATATATATATATATATATATATATATATATATATATATATATATATATATATATGTATGTATGTATTTATGACCCAATTTAAGTCGTATTAAGGGGGGTTCATTCACAGCTTGGGGGAAACAAAGATAGAGAAGATCCATTCTATAGTTAACACTATTTGAGAGGTGGGTCATGCACAAATAATAGCCGAATTGTTCGTTTGACACATGCTTGTATTTATCTTAAGTTTACAAGGGCTGCCCTTAAGGTTGATTACCTTACGTTAATAAGAAAAAGTCCTCAGAGAAATGGTACTTGTTGGCACTCATACTGGCACCCGTGACCTGGACGTAGGTCTAACCACTCAAGCCTCCCAACTCTAACTAGCAAAACCAATGGGCAGTTCAAGCGCCCACCTCGGCCTTTTTTATGCCTGATCGATGATTGGCTGTTTTGACCCGAAAGTCTTATGAGAACCAATAGATAGAGATTTTGGGGACGCTAACTTTTAACGAACATTTTTGAGTGCCCAAAGCCACGCCGATAACGACATTCTCAAAGTGGCACCCAAGCCACATCTTAACTGTCTTTCCTTTAACAAAGAAGACAAATCTGTCGACATTCACTTATTCCACACAGTAACAACCTCACTGTGCTCAGCTCATATATATATATATATATATATATATATATATATATATATATATATATATATATATATATATATATATATATATATATATATATATATATATATATATATATATATATATATATATCTGTGTGTGTGTGTATTCAGTATTTGTAATGGATATTTGAGACGTCAAATGATAACTGAGAATGAAATATGGCAACTCGATTTGTAACACTTCAATGTTTGCGCTAACAAACTGTCTTTGATTCACCAAGGTTGGAGAAGGCTCCGTCCATTTCGTAGCAATAGTAAGAGTAGCAACTCGTTGTCTGCTTTGTCATGGGAACACTAGAGACATCTGACGAAAGATTTCCCCTGAGTGTCGGCGTTCTTTTGATTCTAACTGTACGTCAAGCGGTGCACTGTAGACATAGGGTCTTTTCACTTCCTTTCTTTGAGCATTCTAACCCAGATTCATAAATAAGATTCATCCATATCACTGGTTATCGAAATAAATTCAGCAGTTCTATATCACGTACCTAAAACAACTTATTATAATCCGAGAGGTTAATCTAGTTTCCGATTTCATGACACATAATCTCTCAACTTAAACTTCCTTGGCACTGAAATCATGTAAACGTTCATAGGTACTAAATCTTAGCATATCATTTCACACGAAGATTGAAGATCCGGATCTGGTAGTAGATTATTCATCTTTTATAAAATGACCTGTTGGTGTACTATCCTACTATTTCAGAAGCTCGTGTTAAATATAGCTTGGTGAACATTCCCCGATATTTCATTGTTGCCAACGTAAATGGTAAACACCAAATTAAATTATCTTCATTTATTCGTCAATATAAGGGTTTAATCTCATACAAAGTAAATTTGAAAATTGCAAGGGAACAATTCCAGGAGAATTTTTTTTTTTTTTTTTTTAATTCATCAGGTTCATAACTCTTTGTGTAGAGGATAAAACTGTAAGAACTTTTTCTTCTTTCCTTGTGTATTGTAATAAATAAGATCATCCCTAAAGGAGATCCTCTGTAATTTATTCATAAATTAGCATACCTTTGTTCTTTCTTTATTTGAAACTGATGCAAAAGGGAGAGCAATCTTAGATTTATAGTCTGCATTCAACGATTCATCTGTTATTTTTTGTTTATTCAGGAGGCACTGAGATTTATTTTCTTTACGATAGTTTTAACATATTCAAATATTCAATTTGTCCCCAAAACACACCGCTCCAGAAATTTGACAATATATGAAAAATACATCATGTTAAAAAAAATCCTTTCCCCTATCACGGGATTATTAAAATTGTCTGATTAAGGTCTCCTTAATTGTTTACCTCTAGGAATTACCTGATATTCCTCGAAAAGAAAATTAGTCAATATTTTTCCATAAAGGAAACGAATTACTTTGCTAATCTAATCAACCGTTTTACCTTTCCTTACTTCTCGCCTTTTTTACCTAACGGGAGAATAAATGAAGGGCATAAAATTGGGAGTTATAGCAAAATTAGCTTTAAAACTTATCATCACTATAAACGATGAAAAATAATTGTTTAGTACAAATACTAAGGAATGCCAACTTCTTCAGCTATTCTGTAAAAATCTCTGGTGATTTTTTTTAAGATTTCATTACAAATTAGGATTATAACAAGCACAAAAAAAAAATGGCTTCTGTATCCCAGAGATTAAAATATAAAAGGTTTGTTCTGATTGAACCATGATGCTCTTATTTTAGTATGCATTGCTCACTGTCTGTGACAATCCAAGCATTTTAAATGACGAAAACCGCATGACGACGCCAAAAGCGTTTTGAGAGTAATTGTAAGATGATGATGTTCAAAGTAAATGTAAACAAAGCCAATACATCATGGGTAGAAGACAACAGGAAGGAGGAGTTGGAAATTTTGATATGTACGGTGGAAAGAAGAGTTAGAATTTTTATGCATATACAGTAGAGATGTAGCATTACGTATAACGTGTGATGGTGAGATGAGAAAAGTAAGTCACAGAATAGAAGCACAAATGGTAGCGTTTTTTTAAACGAAGGTGGGTTTGTAGTAAGGTAGTTGTAATATTTATTTCCGCATTTCCTTTCCTCACTGGGCTATTTTTTCCCTGTTGGAGCCCTTGGGCTTATACCAACTTGCTTTAGCAACCAGAGTTTTAGCTTAGCTAATAATAATAATAATAATAATAATAATAATAATAATAATAATAATACTAATAATAATATAGTCCCCTTTGGTTCGTTTTGAGTAACTATCACATGATCCGTACCTGGTTGCAAAATTCTTCTCGTTAAGAATCTTTGTAATAAAATTTTACGCTTTCATAATATTATAGAAAGTTACTTACATTATTTCTATTCACATGACAAAAAGTGTTTCTAAATAAATCCTTATCAAATAGGATGAAATATAATTTCTTAAATGAGACATATCAAATGACGTCACTACCATTGTAAACGCCGCGCTAACTCTTCGAGAACATTCTTAACTTCCACTTAGCATAATTTATCCCGAACTGAATTTCTACGACGTCACAAAAGATCACACCGCATTAGCTTTATTGGAATTCACAACTTATTACGTACTGGCATTTTTATCACTGAGCTTGATGATGATAGAAATAAATACTATTATTAATCCTTACATCGTAATCATTTTAGGCTCTTAATACAACCATAATAATCCTCCCTTTCAGAGATTATTTCCAACATTTACCCTATATTTACCTGATAAAATTTTGAAGTTCAAGGAGACGTAAGAGGAGAGATAATATATCTTTGGAATAAAAACACTAATGACAGCCCAAAAAATTTTCCAAAAAATTTCAGCATATTTTATAAGATTTAGAGTGATTATCTGTAAAAAGATTTTTGCAAATGCAAATAGGCCTCAGTATTATAAGATTCTAATATTTTACTTCATTCGTCTATAGTCTACACCACATGAGTGGTTCAGTGTGTTAAATATCTATAAATTGTTAGTCCTTCACAAATTATTTCAATTGACTCAGACATGTTCATACTGGCATACAAAAAGCAAAATATTTTAACAATTTGTTATTTTGTTAATCATCTTTTCGTTTGATGAGAAATAGTTTTAAAAAGTAACGTCATGTCAGCTTATCTGAGCCTTTGGTGTTTGATAATTTAGTTACCATAACTTTTGTTTCCATTCAAGATTCCCTGTATCCCTTATTATTCTAATATTATATTTTAGGTCAAGGTTTTTCAAAAAAGCATTAAAACTTACTCTCGCTTACTAGAGCTTAAAAGACAAAACATTTGTATTATACTTTTTTATTGAAACTATCTCATGGATGCTGCATCAAGACAGAATTCTTCCATTTTAGT
The DNA here is from genome assembly GCF_036898095.1 of Palaemon carinicauda. NCBI lineage: Eukaryota > Metazoa > Arthropoda > Malacostraca > Decapoda > Palaemonidae > Palaemon > Palaemon carinicauda. Next base: position 112,690,721 of record NC_090728.1, on the reverse strand, counting down.
CTTTGGTAAATGAATACAATTGAAGCAAGCATACAATTGTTAACACATATCATGAAGTTATGAAATTCTCATGTACTAACAACATGAATTGATGGAGAATATTCAATTTCAAATTTTCTTGACGAAAATTGCGTCATCTCTGCATATCATCTCTAGACATCTTAATTTATTGGATTGATTGACAATCAACGAATAGAATCTGTTTGTGGTCTAAAGGAAAAAAAAAATATTGAAAGTTAAGGCATCCGAGCTGAAAGGTACTATTCATAGAATGACTGTGACGTCATTTATCAACGTAAGATAACTAATCACGACTTGTCATTAATTACAGTGTGGTTGGCTGATTTGATATCTTTGATTAATTGGAAAATGTCGTTGAATTTAGATTCCTGTGACACATGATAGGCCTTTGGGTGGGGAAATGGGAAAGGAGGTGTGAAATTAAGGGATGTGCAAGGGAAGAGGGAAAGTTGCGAGGAAGAATTAAGATGGTGGGAAGAGATTTAAAGATTGGGAAGAGCAAGGCTACGAAAAGTGGCATGAAGGAACTGGGTTGATGAGACCATGTCCAGAGGGCGATGGATTTGGTTAGGTGAAATCAACATTGAATTGAAGTGAACCTATTTTGAGTGACTTTTTATTTATTTTTGATAAAACCACTAAAATGTTATTGTAACCACTTTTTCTAATTTTGATATATTACTCAGAGGTTAATAAGAATGAGATGCAATAAAGGCTCGATTCCATTCAAAACCTACTTCAGTATTTTGCCATGAACCCGGATGTCTATTTTGGTATAAAGGTTAAATGAATATGAACTGGCTCTGTTGACATTTTCCCACACACCAACCATTTGCATATAAAAAAAAGTTATAAATTACGTTGTTGGAAAATTGTTGTTGTCTTGAATGACATCCTGTTATCGTGTCTAACTAACGAACAAACTTTACCGTATCATGCACACATTTTAATGTTTTGATAATTGAGTTTTACAATTATTCCCAAAAGAACACTAGTTATTAGAGTTTTTTTTTTTTTTTTTTTTTTTTTTTTTTTTTTTTTTTTTTTTTTTTTATATCTCTAAAAGGGTAATTTTGATATACGGATTTTATGGGAATTTTCAAGTGTTGATAAATAAAACTAATATAAAAAACTAGTTATGCACATTTCCAGCTCAAAGCCAAGAAGAAAATTAAAATGTTGTAATCTTCTAAGTTTATTCAGTGTAAAATATATGATATTCTCCTTACCGCCATTTTAATAACCAAAAAAGTGTTTACATTCAACTCACCTACCCACCCACAGAGAGAGAGAGAGAGAGAGAGAGAGAGAGAGAGAGAGAGAGAGAGAGAGAGAGAGAGAGAGAGATGGGGGGGGAGAGAGAAAGTTGGTCATTATACATAGTCTCACAAACTTTTTAATTGCTGAAAGTTCCTTATTTTCCCTTGACGTTTCCATTGAAGCGTAAACACACACAATGATGATCAAACAAATATCTAATATATGCTTATTCAAAGTGAAATAATTCTTTTTGGCCATGTTTTTACTGCGTAGGAAAACATAGAGATCAAAGATCAATACTTCAAGCAAGGGAAATCCATAAAATGCTTTAACTTTCCCCTTTCGCCTTCCTTGGCATTTTCTTCTTCCACCAAAACCATCAATTTGGCTTAAGGCTTGAGACCCGTAGTGGATGAAAAGAGAATACCCAATAAATGCAGGATAAGGGGCTTAGGCAAAGAAAAAAAAAGAGAAAAAAAGGGCTTTATGCACCACCTTATAAATTTCCTCTTTGGGAACCAATAACACACGCTATTTTTAAGTGGTGAAAGACAGGACTCTGGAATGCAAAGATTTCTGTGGGTATTGCAAAAGAATTTTTTTTCTAGATTTTATTTGGATGTTTAATGAAAAAGTGGATGGTTTCTTCTTCTGTTCATTAGGATTTGAAAGAAATAACTGAAAGATGATATAAAAGGAAACATAAAAGCTACAAAACAAACGTCTTCAAAACTTAATATATTTTGATATTTCCAAGTAGCCAAAACATCTTGTTCAGGAAATCAGGGAAAATGTTGAAATTCAAACAGATTGTTTGCTTCTTATGTCATATTCTATGCACAAGTTTAGGCTGCTAAATATATTTCATCTGGACAGAGCATAATAACTTAGATCATTGAAAAATTACCTATAGATGGATATGGGTCATCAACAAGTCTCGAATAAAGTCTTGAAATTGAAATCTAAATTTTCTAAAGGAACTTTCTCAGTGTCTATGCATTATGTGAAACTACACACACACACACACACAAACAAATAACGCATATATATATATATATATATATATATATATATATATATATATATATATATATATATATATTGTGTGTCTGTCTGTCTGTCTCTTTGTGTGTACAGTTACAGATATCATAATCATCATCATGAACTGTAACTAGGTCACTGCAGGAAAAATGCCTCAGACTTCTTTTCCACTCCCGTATATTTATGGTCTGTTTTATGCCAGTCTATACCAGCATATATATATATATATATATATATATATATATATATATATATATATATATATATATATATATATATATATATATATATATATATATATATATATATATACAGTATACGTTTGTATTTATCTATTTATAGATTTATGCAAATACATACACACAGTATATCAAAAACATATTTTTTAGGAATAAATTAGGGTTCTCTTTATATACGAAGATAGGACAGGTTGGCAAAGCATTAAAAGTACGCGTTTCCGTCAGCATAATTTTTCCTTAAGAAAATTACTCTTAATTATCTCGGAACGGTTAGTGACCGGGGTCCAATCTATATCACAGATGTTTGGATAAGACAGCTGTCGTAATGACTGTCTATAAATAAGATTTCTTCTAGACGTTAATCAAACAAATGGTTCCTGTTTCTAGATCCTGGAAGAATATAAATGATTGAGGGACCGTTAATTACAATCAACTGAAATTTCTGTATACGGAAATAGTCAGTCATTGTAACATTCCGGCTTCAACTACGAAATCTTTTGTTCACTATATGCCATAAGAAATCGATGGCGTTCATTGTTTTCTATATCTATTATATGACTCATCAGCAGCGCACTAAACACCACCACACAGATATATATATCCGCCCTTATCCCTCACGTACAACTGGGTGTCCTGGATTTTTGGGTACATCCTTCCAAATAGTTATACAACCTTTTCTAGACCTTCCTCTTCATTTACTTCCTATCACTACAGAATTGTGTACATTTTTCAACAACTATCATCATATATGCTTTCCATTTGACCGAACCACCTTGAACTAATGTGTTCCATGCTTTCACTAAGGTTAACCTTTTTGCAACGTCATGCTCTAAATGCCTTCTCAAATTTGATCGGAGAACTTTAGGTGATTGATATACTAGTGATCGGATACTAATTATTATAAACACCAACAATAATCCACCCTTACAGAGATCGCCGCAATTGAACATTAAAAAGACGTACCAGGATAGATTTAAGGAACTAGGCAAAATTTAAGGAAATGTAGTACAGTTTGAATGTGTAGATGATGCCTTAGACTTACGGAATGGAACTCTTTATAAAGCAGGAGTCCATTCAATACCCAAACCACAAGGTTATTCTTATGACAACCAGTCCATTGGTGGTCTTCAGAACTAATTGTCCTGCATAGAGCTACAAGAAAATCTTTTGACTCAATTACGTAAACGCCGTACAGAGAAGACTAGTAATATACAAGAAATGTAGAGCACAGTTACGCCGTGCAATGAATGAAGCTAGGCGCCAGTCTCGGATATCTTTTGTTTCTCCAGTCAACAGTAGAGAACCACCATATTTTGTAAGGAGGAAAGTAAGAAGGTTAGCAGGCAAATTTACCCCCAACACACCATCAGTGTTGATGGAGAATGGTCAGTATGTGACTGGAGCACTTAAGGTTACAAATGCCTTGGATGAGCATTTCTCGAATATATCATGCAAATGTGAATCATCTGCTGACAACTACTATACAAGCATTTAGGACAAAAACTGTTAAATTTTACAACAGAAAAGGAGGAATCTTATAATGCTCCTTTTACCAAAAAGTTATTTGATTCTGCACTTGAACTTGCAATGGTACAGTACCTGTCCCCGATGAAATTCCCTATGCAATGATTGAATATATAGCTGCTAATGCTAAGTTATTTATTTGAAATATACAAAACAGAATATGGCATGGTTATAGTTATTAAAGGTTTGGGAATTAGCCATTATTTTAGCATTCTTTAATCCAGGTAATGCTAAGTTTTTAGCAGAAAACTAGCGACCAATTGCATTGACATCTTGTTTTTGTAAGATTATAGAGAAGATGGTCCATGCAAGACTGGTGTGGTACTAGTAGAAAAAAAAAGGGTATTTTGTCACCTATCCTCTGTGGTTTTAGAAAAATACACTCTGCGACTGATGTATCATTACGTTTTGAGTCCTCTATTTGTGAAGCTTTTGCTTCCAAACAGCACCATGTAAGCCTTTTTTAACCTGTAAAAAGCATATGATACTGCATGGAGATATGGTATTCTTAAAACCATTAATAATTAGGGATTGAAAGAACTACTATTGCTCATTCAAACATTTGTTTCACATAGATTTCTTCAAGTTAGAGTAATTGAAACTGTCAGAGAGGAAATGTCAGGAAGGAGTTCCCCAGGGTGGTGTGCTGAGAGTAACCCTATTTGCTTTAGCCATAAATGGGCTATCTCTGTATTTCTCCTAGATATTCTCTCCAGATTAATTATAGATGATCTTTCCATATCATCTGCTGGAGCTAAAATGGTATTGGTTGAGGCAAAACTATAACTGTCAATTGAATAAATTATTCATAGGGCTAACAAATGTATTTAAGTTTGCGATAAGTAAAAGTGTTGTCCATTTCTGTCGTATTCGTGAAATACACCCAGACCCAGATATGTACATTAATGGCTAACGAGTCCCATGTGTAAGTGAAGCTATATTTTTTAGAGTTTATATTTGACTGCAGGCTGACATAAGTTCCTCACTTGAAAGCCTTAAAAGCAAAATATCTAGAAGCTCTGAATCCTTTAAAGGTTTTGCCCTCATACATCATGGAAGGCAGACTGTAAAAATATTTCTAAGTTCCTCAAGGCCTTAGATTCTTTAAAAATTAGTTAAGGGTGTGAAATGTACTTCTCAGCCACACAAAGACGATTAAAGCTTTTAGATTGCATCATACTGGTACCAGGTTGGCCGCATTTACCTTCTTAGAACGCAACCTATCATGATCCTCCTATTGATGCTGTAGAATTACCTTTAGACCTTTACCGAAAGTCGTCTATTTTTTTATACTGATTTAGGTTCCAAAGACTTCCTTATTCTTTACCCTTTCAAGCTGTAAAGTAGGTAAGGCATTGGAGATATTTTGAGGTCCTACCAAAATCTCGTCAACCTCATAGTTCTGGGTAAAACAGTTAATAAACAGTCTTGATAGAGCTAGAAATAGTGCTTCCAATTAGGATTTCACCAACCCTACCATGGAAATTACTAGAGATATCTTTTTTAAATGATTTCTAGGTATAGAACCCAGGTCTCTATTTATAAAACATGTTGAAGAAATTAGAGATTTGACTTTTATTTTTACTGACTTAGCTCCAAAACTGATGCTAACATTAGATTTGGAGTATATAGCAGCACCTGTAATTGAAAAGGTACACTTCTAGTATTTTCTATATTTACTACCGAACCTTATGGCATACTAACCGCCATTAAAAAAAAAAAATCATTAAAAGTAGAGGGAAATTTTACAATTTTAGTGATGCACGAAGTATCTTACAACCTTTAGAAGTTTATAATTCCAGTAAGCCTCTAGTTTTGAAGATTTTAGAGTGCCTCATTATTATTGGACTAAGAGGTATAACGGTTCAATTTCACTGTGTTCTGGCGCACGTGGGTGTGTCTAGAAATGGAAATGTAAAGGCAAAGAATGCTACCAAGAAGGTATCCCATCCTCTGTAAGGATTTTTAGCACGCATTAAGTATTTGTTTTATAATAACTGGCAACAGCATTGGGGTAACTTTGATGGAAATATTATGAGAGAAAAACGAATTTTATATCTACTTCGAGGCCTAACACGATGCCCCGAAAGTGGGAGACTATCGAACGTGGAGACTAGTCTGTGTTGTCTTCATATTAGTTAAATTTGGTGGAGACACACGTTTTTGATAACTGACCCCTGACAGGGAGGCATTTGTTGACAGAATGCCCCCCCCCCCTTTTTTTTTTTGGCACCTTAAGAAATGGATATTTATTCCAGTCTCGAGGTGAGGATGGCATGTTGATCCTTGTCAAGATTTTTGTTAAGGAAAGCTATTTAACTTTCATAAAGACATTCTTTATGCTTTTCAATTGAATATCCTTTTATTATTTATTTACAACAAACGATATAGGTGCCAATGGCCATCGATGTCAGGATACCAGAAAACTCAAAATCAATCAAATTCCACGTGTATACACACACGCACAACATACACACACACACACACACACACACACACACACACACACACATATATATATATATATATATATATATATATATATATATATATATATATATATATATATATATATATATATATTTAACGTGTGTGTACATAGAATGGAGAGAGGGAGAGAGAGAGAGAGAGAGAGAGAGAGAGAGAGAGAGAGAGAGAGAGAGAGAGAGAGAGATGGCGAGTTCAAAACTCATGCCTAGAAAAAAATGATTGGAACTTGTATAGTATTTTCTTCTTGGGAGTAGGGTGATGTCAACAGAATGAAAGATTTTTATTTTTCTCTTTCGGGGCTTGATACATACTGTGTATACAGGTGTGGGATCAAAAGATTCTTGGTTTCACCCTTGTAAGAAAAATATCCAGCATTTTACTTTATTGTCCCTAAAAGTCTTGTGTATACGCTACTTTCTTTAAATATGATTTTTTATCTGTTTTCATTAATAATTTTCTATATTCATATCTCCTGGCAAATATTGAAATGTAAAGTCACTTGATTCAAATTGATTAATTTACGAACTTAAAATTGTGCTCTACCTGTTTGCTCATTATTTTCCAATAGATAATATTAGAATATTTTTGAGTAACGACTGTTGATTCATTGGTTAGCCTTTTTAGTGAGCCTTGCATCCATTCCTCTCTCTCTCTCTCTCTCTCTCTCTCTCTCTCTCTCTCTCTCTCTCTCTCTCTCTCTCTCTCGTTTCAGAGTTTGATTATTAAACGGGACTCGATGATTACAGCAAATATCATTTAAATCTTAAGCAGTGGCTCTTAGCAAAGGTACACTTATCATAAAATTGCATGTATAACAACACAGCCTTTCATTCGTTTTATCTTGTTCAAGCAATATTGATGAAATACATGCATTAAGCAACAAAATGTAACTTTGAATGATAACCCAAAATATAAAATGTAATTTCTTTTAATTATTGCACAATGCCGTCAAAAACAAGAAACTCTTCCGACCCAACGTTGTTGTTCTCATTTCAACATTGTTATGAATCTAGTCTTGATGACATTTCATCTCGTATACCTTGTCATTTATACGCACGGTAATCACTTGTACTCTAACATAGGTCACAGACTGAGTAACCAGGTAAGTTGTTAGTTTTATACTCAAGCATTTTTGAATACCTTAATTTAACACGTAACTTGAAATTCGTCTTTGAAGAAAATTTCTACCCCATGTTAATTCCACCTTATTTCTTACGGCATTGTTGATGTACAGTACTTTAGAGTTCTAATGGTCGGAACAACAAACATTGCATTGAGACTTGAATTTTCTTCCTTAAATTAATATATACTGGCCATTGGTTATTATATCTGTCCTTCTGTAAAGGATGTACGCCACAGCAATGTATTATTATATTTTAGTTGATCGTAATTCATCTCTAACATATCTGCATAGGAGAGGATTTGGAGCAAAAATAAACACTTCTGAAGTGTACATCTACATTTCTCAATGAACGATATTACATATTTTGAATACCGATACGGGGATGATGACATGTTCACCATTATTGAGTGCCACAAAATCCCTCTTAAATATAGATCTTTTTATCTTTCCACTGTTTAGTACAATGCTCTCTTATCTGGAAGTCGGCACACCCGGGGTATCTACAATTTCTAAGCAAATTTGCCCGAAGCAATTGTTCTTCACAACGATGACTTTCAGGATTGAGACTATCGCTGCTTATTCGTGTTTCTCGGGCTTTGCCTAAATGAGGAGCTTCTCTTCTTGTGCTTTGCGAGTTAAGGCGTGCTTTCCGTTTCATAGATATTTAATCTGAGGAATACTTCGCTTGCTGGGTTTTGTGGGATATGAGCTGCAAATTTAAAGACCCATGCTCCTTTCATTTTATTTTTTTCTGGTATCCTTATTTTGTTTATAAACGTAATTATTTGTTTGAGGAAAATTTATTTAACTTTTATCATTAATAACTGACAAAATTGTCCTTCTTATGACATTACCTCTCTTATATTTTCCTAAATAAATGGATGTTTCATAGCAAATTCATTTTTGTCCTACTTTGTTTCCATTGAATACGGTTGCAGGACAAAAGATGTTAATAGCGATAATAGTGATCTAAGTAGACTGAATCCACAACCAATCGGATGATCTGCTTCAACAAAACTTTTTTTACCATAAAGACATTTCGCACCTGCAGGCTTAAATAACATCACCACAAGAGGATGATTCGGATCTCTCTCTCTCTCTCTCTCTCTCTCTCTCTCTCTCTCTCTCTCTCTCTCTCTCTCTACTTACATTGTTAATCCTCAATGCTTCTCTCCAAGGGTTCCCTAAAAGGATATTTGTGCCTTGGTGTCAGGCCCATAACAGCTGTTGTTATTTTATTCTGCTTACTGCATTATTCATATCATATGAATATTCTAATGATTATTTTATTTTTGGTTTTCTATTTTACTTCAGGTATTATTACTACTATTCTAATACTACTATTATTCATGTTCGTATATTAATAATAATGGAAGCCATTTTAATTGATTATTTTTTAAAGGAAAAATTTGGAAATCAAAACAAATAAAAACTTTTGAGTGTTTTTTGTAATCATGAAAACCTGAATTAAAGAGTAAAAGGGAACTCAAACAAACAAGTCAAACAAAATGGAGAAAAAGAAAAAAAGATAAAGTACTCTCGTTGAAAACTGAAATGGACTTTTGAGGAAAAGCTGACTTATAGAGATAAAAAGCCTTTCCTGTGGAGAGGGATACTTTTAGCCCCAGTTCTTCTCTTTTTCGTTTCTCTTTCATTTAAAAGCTACATTTTCCATCATTGTTTTTTTATTCTCTTAATCTTTTTGTATTATGGGACTCTCGATTTTTCTTTTCATTTGTTCATTTCTTTTTTGTTTTTTTTTTTTTTCGTTGAGACTTTTCGTAATAAATGATTATTTTGAACATTTTCTCTATTTTCAACATCAGGATTTGTAAGGCTTTTCTGTTTTCTTTTGTATTATTTTTCTTTGGTATTTGTCTTCTATTTATTTTCAGAGGGTAAAGAATAAGAAATGCTGATCTCCAATTTCATGACACAATGATTTTTACTTGATGGGGTTTTATAGCTATAATATTTTATTCATCCTTTGGCCATTCTAAAATTCAATTATAATGTTTGATATTATTATTATTAATATATTGGTTCTCTCATCCCATATTCATTACGCTGTATTGATACATCAGAGTAAAGTAATAGTTTTCCTGATGTATATCTCATAAGTTTGGACGCAACAAAAATTATGATGATAATAATGATGATAAAAATGATAATAATGATGATGATAAACAAAGTAAAAGAAAACTACAACCAATCATAGTATCTGATCTCACAAAAAAGAAAAAAATTCTCCCATCGACACATTTCTCACCCCCAGGCTCAAATAACATCACTGGAGCGACAGATACGGTTTGGCCCAGTCTCTCTCTCTCTCTCTCTCTCTCTCTCTCTCTCTCTCTCTCTCTCTCTCTCTCTCTCTCTCTCTCTCTCAGTGAAAGCCTCTGCACATTGTCAGTCGTCAACGCTGATCCCCGAGGGTCCCCTAAAAGGATATTTGTGCCTGGTGTCAGGGCCACAACAGCTGTTGCTGCTGTTTGTTTTGTTTGATTTAGTGTTCATATCATATGATTTGTTCTTTCATGTTGAGTGATTGTTTTAATTTATTGTCTTATTGGTACTTTTGGTACTATTGTTATTGCTGTTCATATAAATGTATAAATAATAATACAAACAATTGTTAATGGATTCATTCAAAGGTAAATATGGGAAATCAAAACAAATGAAAACTTTCGTTTCCTTTTTGTATTCATCAAAAGGTGGTTTAAAGAGTAATAAAGAAACTCAAACAAATATCTCAAACGAAATGAAGAGCAAGAAAAAAGACGAAATGCGCTCGTTGTTAACTGAATGAGAATTTTGAGGGAAAGCCGAGATAGAGATAAAAAGCTTTTCTTGTGATGAAGGTTACTTTTAGCCAACAATTTTTATTTTTTTAATTTATTTCTTATTTTGAAGTTATTTATTCCTGATTATGTTTTCTTTCTTAATCTTTATGTATTATTGTGGTCTGTTTCTTTTTTCTGTAGTTGGTTAGCCGGGGCACTAGCCACCCGTTGAGATACTACCGCTAGAGAGTTACGGTGTCTTTATACTGACCAGACCGTACTACATTGGATCCTTCCCGCTGGTTACGGTTCATTTTCCCTTTGCCTACACACACACACACACACACACCTAGCGAATAGTCTGGCTTATTCTTTACACATCCTCCTTTGTCCTCATACACCTGACAACACTGAGGTTACCAAACAATTCTTCTTCACCCAAGGGGTTAACTACTGTATTGTAATCGTTCAGTGGCTACTTTCTTCTTGGTAAGGGTAAAAGAGACTCTTCAGGTATGGTAAGCAGCTCTTCTAGGAGAAGGACACTCCAAAATCAAACCATTGTTCTCTAGTCTAGGGTAATACCGTAGCCTCTGTACCATGGTCTTCCATTGTCTTGGGTTAGAGTTCTCTTGCTTGAGGGTACACTTGGGCATGTTGCTCTGTCTTGTTTCTCTTCCTCTTGTTTTTAAAAGTTTTTATAGTTTATAGTTGTTACTCTTCTTAAATTTTTATTTATCGTTGTTTCCTTTCCTCACTGTACTATTTTCCCTGTTGGAGCCATTGGGCTTATAGCATCCTGCTTTTTCAACTAGGGTTGTAGCTTAGCAAGTAATAATAATAATAATAATAATAATAATAATAATAATAATAATAATAATAATAATAATAATAATAAAAATAATGATAATAATAATAATACTTGTTTGTTAATCTTATAATGTATCTAATAA
>NC_090728.1:112665671-112678787 GCF_036898095.1 Palaemon carinicauda | reverse complement strand
GTAGTCGATGTAGTGGATTCAAGTGATAGTTACTCCAATGGTTTAGGCACTACATTTTGAATAGAGATGAGCTAATTAAGTTGCAGAGAGAGGATGAGACACTGTCTCAAATTTTTTAAAATGAGTTGGATGATGATCCCGATAATGTTTGTAAAGAAACCTTCTGTTTAAAAGACGAAATTTTTGTGTCGTTATGCTCTTCCAAGTCAGTTAGCAAAGAGGAAGTTATAGAACAATTAGTAATTCCTAGGAAGTTTCGCGAAATAATTCCTGAAATTAGCACATGATGATCAAGGACATTTAGGATAAATAAAACTTTCAAGTGTATAAGTAAGACTTGCTTTTGGCCTAAGATGAAAAGTGACGTTAGAGATATGTATTAAGCTGTCACGAAATGTCAAATTGCTGGTAAACCTAATCAAGTAATTCCCAGGCTCTCTTATGTACTATTCCATCAGTGGGAGAACTCTTTGAGAATGTAGTAAATTGATATAGTTGGCCTTTACCTAGAAGTAAAGGAGGGAATATATATCTATTAACAATCAGTGACAGACTAACCCGTTTATCCAGAAGCAATCCCAGTAAGAAGCTGCAATCCGAAAACTGTAGTTAAACTCTTGTTGAACTAAAAATATGTAAGAGAAAATCCTTTTTTAGTACATATGGCCCAGACTATTTAGTGAATTGGCTAAGTAACGGAAACTGCTGTGAATGACAATGCTATTGAACAGAAAATTGAATACCATTTTGTTTAAAATTCAAATAAGATATAAGTGTAGCGGATTTTTCGGAATTTAGGAAATTCAACTGTCAAATACATTTGCCCCATCTAAAAGACCTACTGTATAGTAATGTCGTCATTATTAGACGAAGTACTTTTGATGATTCTGTCGAGATGAGCATAGACATTTCATAAGAGGTTTTTATCTCTAAATGATGTAAAAGAAACCATATTTATCAATTTCATTAAAGATCGTTATACACGAAACTTTCAGAACCTCTCTCTCTCTCTCTCTCTATCTCTCTCTCTCTCTCTCTCTCTCTCTCTCTCTCCTCTCTCTCTCTCTCTCTCTCTCTCTCTCTCTCTCTCTTCTCTTTTTGTAAGACCTCATAATAACTCTGTGTGCCTTTGGGTGCAGTTTGTACGATCCTCCAGAGTCTCAAATGCCTCAGAAGCTAAAATACGAATACGGTTGCATTGGCCACTTCCCTTTCCAGTCAATTTCAAAGGATCCAATATAATCATTACTACATAATGGAATTTTATATGTACATATATGCTAAAATTAAAATACATAAAATCAGAGGAAAAAAATCATCTAAAAACTCTAGTAAAACGGGAATGGGAATCGTTTGGATATTTGGCCGAAAGGGGGAGAGAGAGAATCGCCCAAGGCTCTTATATATACTGCCCTTTAATACCCAGTCGATATTTAATTATGTCATTAAGGAACACAGTGCTATCATTTAAAAGCCAGCCTTGTAATACATCGTCAAACAAAATTTAACAGACGTTTTTTAGCGGCAAAACGCGTCCTAAGGACATTGAAAGCCACAAAGCAGAGTTAAATTGGGTTCTGTTTTGCTTCTGTGGTTTTTATCTCTACCCCAACCTTGTGTAGTTTATTTTTCTTTCCTTTTGTTTAGGAATAAAATTTGTAGCGGTCAGCTCATTAAGGTAATGCAACTGAAATTTAAAATGGAACTCGAAAAGGGAAAAGGAATAATGATCTGTATTTTCACCTAATTCGAGGCTTCCTCGAAACACGGAGGCTTCAATTGCAATAAGTGTATAAACAAAAGAGGCATTGTGTTCGTATTCTTCGTCTTTTGTTTCATTGGCCGAACAAAAGTAAATTGCTTTGTCAGTGGGAAATAAATCTGACCGTAACTGCCAATAAAAAACGATCCTTTTACTATGACAGATCAGAGTTTTTGATTAATCGGATCGCAACAAAAATCAAAGAGGGAAAGTATATTTTCATATTGTTTAATGCTTCAATTGATTCTCTCTCTCTCTCTCTCTCTCTCTCTCTCTCTCTCCTCTCTCTCTCCTCTCTCTCTCCTCTCTCTCTCTCTCTCTCTCTCTCAATTTTTGAGCGTGTTCCATAATGAAGAGTATACCAATCATGGCTATGACCAGCTAGTTCTCTAATTAATCGTTAAAATACTTTATTGGGTCCCAGCTACTGTAGGAGAGAGAGAGAGAGAGGAGGAGAGAGAGAGAGAGGAGAGAGAGAGAGGAGAGAGAGAGAGAGAGAGAGAGAGAGAGAGAGAGATGCTAAACGTGAGTGTTATTTTTGTCTTATGAATTAATCCTCCCCTAACCTGGTTAAATGCTCATCGTGTTATTTTTTGTCTTATGAATTAATCCTCACCTTACCTGGTTAAATGCCTCATCAATAATTCTCTCTCTCCTCTCTCTCTCTCTCTCTCTCTCTCTCTCTCTCTCTCTCTCTCTCTCTCTCTCTCTCTCTCTCTCTCTCTCTCCATGGTTATTATTGACAGTTATCACACATTAGGCAGAGGGAGACCGTAGCTATTCTTCATTCCATGGTCTTGTTGTTTTTCTCGACAACCCTCTTTTTACTCTTGCTCCCACTTATCCAAAGGCCTCGTTGGGAGGTAACCCATCACTGTACGTCAAGCGGTGCACTGTAGGCATAGGGTCTTTTCACTTCCTTTTTTCCATTTGCTCCAAAAGCTTTTATAAGTTTTATTTCATAGTAAAACTTTAAGGTTTGCACCCGACCCCTGGTCCCATTGCCCTATTTCACTATGGTGCTGAACAGCCTTACAGGCCACAGCTCTGAGCATTCTAACCCAGATTCACAAATAAGATTCATCCATATCACAGATTATCGAAATAAATTCAGCAGTTTTATATCACGTAACTAAAACAACTTATTATAACCCGAGAGGTTAATCTTTTTTCCGATTTCATGACACATAATCTCTCAACCTAAACTTCCTTGGCACTGAAATCATCTAAACGTTCATAGGTACTGAATCTTAGCATATCATTTCACACGAAGATTGAAGATCCGGATCTGGTAATAGATTATTCATCTTTTATAAAATGACCTGTTGGTGTACTACCCTACTATTTCAAATGCTCGTGTTAAATATCGCTTGGTGAACATTCCCCGATGTTTTATTGTGGCCAACGTAAATGGTAAACACCAAATTAAATTATCTTCATTTATTCGTCAAGATAAGGGTTTAATCTCATACAAAGTAAATTTGAAAATTGCAAGGGAACAATTCCAGGGAAAAGACTTTTTCTTTTTTTTTTCTAAATTCATCAGGTTCATAACTCTTTGTGTATAGGATAAAACTGTAAGAACTTTTTCTTCTTTCCTATGTTATTGTGTATTGTAATAAAGAACATCATCCCTAAAGGAGATCCTCTGTAATTTATTCATAAATTAGCATACCTTTGTTCTTTCTTTATTTGAAACTGATGCAAAAGGGAGAGCAATCTTAGATTTATAGTCTGTATTCAACGATTCATCTGTTATTTTTTTGTTTAGGAGGCACTGAGATTGATTTTATTTATGATAGTTTTAACATATTTAAATATTCAAGATAAAATTTAAGCTTTATATAACTCAATCTCCAATTTGTCCCCAAACCACACCACTCCAGATATTTGACAATTTATGAAAAATACATCATGTTAAAAAATCCTTTCCCATATCACGGGATTATTAAAATTGTCTGCTTAAGGGCTCCTTAATCGTATACCTCTAGGAATTAGCTGATATTCCTTGAAAGAAAAACTAGTCAACATTTTTCCATAGAGGAAACGAATTACTTTGCTAATCTAATCAACCATTTTACCTGTCCTTACCTCTATCCTTTTTTACCTAACGGAAGAATAAATGAAGGGCATAGAATTGGGAGTTATAGCAGAATTAGCTTTAAAACTTATCATCGCTATAACCGATGAAAAATAATTGTTTAGTACAAATACTAAGGAATGCCAACTTCTTCAGCTATTCCGTAAAAATCTCTGGTAATTTTTTTTATAAGATTTCACTACAAATTAGGATTATCACAAGGACAAAGAAAAAAGGATTCTGTAATCCAGAGATTAAAATATAAAAGGTTTGTTGTGATTGAACCATGATGCTCTTATTTTAGTATGCATTGCTCATTGTCAGTGACAGTCCAAGCATTTAAAATGACGAAAATCGCTTGACGAGGCCAAAAGAGTTTTGAGAGTATTTATAAGATGATGATGTTCAAAGCAAATGTAAACAAAGCCAATATATCATGGGTAGAAGACAACAGGAAGGAGGAGTTTGAAATTTTGATATGGACGGTGGAAAGAAAAGGTATAATTTTTATGCATATAGAGATGTAACATTGCGTATAACGTGTGATGGTGAGATGAGAAAAGTAAGTCACAGAATAGGAGAAGCACACGTGGTAGCATTTTTTTTAAATGAAGGTGGGTTTGTAGTAAGGTGGTTGTAATATTTATTTTCGCATTTCCTTTCCTCACTGGGCTATTTTTCCCTGTTGGAGCCCTTGGGCTTATACCAACTTGCTTTAGCAACCAGAGTTGTAGCTTAGCTAATAATAATAATAATAATAATAATAATAATAATAATAATAATAATAATAATAATAATAATAATAATAATAATATAGCCCCCTTTGGTTCGTTTTGAGTAACTGTCACATGATCCGTACCTGGTTGCAAAATTCTTCTCGTTAAGAATCTTTGTAAGAGAATTTTACGCTTTCATAATATTATAGAAAGTTACTTACATTATTTCTATTCACATGATAAAAATTGTTTCTAAATAAATCCTTATCAAATAGGATGAAATATAATTTCTTAAGTGAGACATATTAAATGACGTCACTACCATTGTAAACGCCGCGTTAACTCTTCGAGAACATTCCAAACTTCCACTAAGCATGATTTATCCCGAACTGAATTTCTACGACGTCACAATAGATCACACCGCATTAGCTTTATTGGAATTCACAACTTATTACGTACTGGCATTTTTATTACTGAGCGATTACATACCAGGAACTTGATGATGATAATAGAAATGAATGAAATTACTAATCATTACATCGTAATTACTTTAGGCTCTTAATATATCCATAATAATCCTCCCTTCGAGAAATTATTTCCAACATTTACCCTATATTTACCAGATAAAATTTTGAGGTTCAAGGAGACGTAAGAGAAGAGATTAATATATCTTTTGAATAAAAGCACTAATGACAGCCCCAAATATTTCCCAAAAATGTCAGTATATTTTACAAGAATTAGATTGATTATCTGTTAAAATATTTTTGCATATGCAAATAGGCCTCAGTGGTATAAGATTCTAATATTTTACTTCATTCGTCAATAGTCTAGACGATATGAGTGGTTCCGTGTGTTAAATGTCTATGAATTATTAGCCCTTCACAAATGATTTCAATTGACTCAGACATGTTCATACTGGCATAAAAAAAGCTAAAACTTTTAACAATTCGTTATTGTTTTGTTGATCATCTTTTCGTTTGATGAGAAATAGTATCAAAAAGTAACGTCATGTAAGTTTATCTGAGCCTTTGGTGTCTAATAATTTAGTTACCATAATTTCTGTTTCCATTCGACATTCCCTTTATCCCTTATTACTCTAATACTATATTTTAGATCAAGGTTTTTAAAAAAAGCATAAAAACTTACCCTCGCATATTAGAGCTTAAAAAACAAAATATATGTAGTATACTTTTCATTGAAAGTATCACATGGATGCTACATCAGGACAGAATTCTTCCATTTCAGTCTTTGGTAAATGAAATACAATTAAGGCAAACATACAATTGTTAACACATCATGAAGTCATGAAATTCTCATGTACTAACAACACGAATTGATGGAGAATATTCAGTTTCAAATTTTCTTAACGAAAATTGCGTCATCTCTGCATATCCTCTCTAGACATCTTAATTTATTGGAATGATTGACAATCAACGAATAAAAGCTGTTTGTGGTCTGAAGGAAAAAATCTATTGAAAGTTAAGGCATCCGAGTTGAAAGGTACTGTTCATAGAATGACTGTGACGTCATTCATCAACGTAAGATAACTAATCACGACTCGTCATTAATTACAGTGTGGTTGGCTGATTTGATATCATTGATTAATTGGAAAATGTCGTTGAATTTAGATTCCTGTGACACATGATGGGTCTTTGGGTGGGGAAATGGGAAAGGAAGTGTGAAAGTAAGGGATGTGCAAGGGAAGAGGGAAAGATGTAAGGAAGAATTAAGATGGTGGGAAGAGATTTAAAGATTGGGAAGAGCAAGGCTGCGGAAAGTGGCATGAAGGAAGTGGGTAAATGAGGCCATGTCCAGAGGGCGATGGATTTGGTAAGGTGGAATCAACAATGAATTGAAGTAAACCTATTTTAAGTCACTTTTTTTTTTAATTTTGATAAAAACCACTAAAATATTATTGCAACTACTTTTTTTTTTCTAATTATGATATATTGCTCAAAGATTAATAAGAATAGGATGCAATAAAGAGTCGATTCCATTCAAACCCCCCAGATGCTGAAGCCTTGATGTGGATGGGGGCCTTAGGGATTAGCAGCTGGGTTCCAATGTTTGGTGGGAATTGCTTCCCCACTGGTCCTTGGTGCCAAGCTGTTGATCCAACTAAATTAGTCAGCACTTTCTCTTTTCCTTTTGTTTTTCCTTTTTTCTCCCATCTCCAACTCTTGGACATGAACTTGTTATTGACTTTGGCTTATGTTTGATTATGGTTTGGCTGCCTCTTTGGATTTGACGCAGGTGGGATGGACGGCATGCCATCTCAAAAGAACTCGAGTACCTGACGTGACCGAGCGAGGGGAAAGTTTTATGTCAAACCTTTCCCTCAGTGCTGGGTCTGACGTTGACGGCCGTCATGACGCCTCAAGTGCTGAGGGCGGGGTGTATCTCTGGATATTGCCCCTAGGGCGGCCCTAATTGTAGGGATGAACCCGTCCTCTAAGTGTGGCTCCTTGGTGGGTGGGGGGAATATCCAGATGAAATTAATCTTCTCGTCATTATGGCGAACCCACCGAAACCCGTTGACGACCAATCCGCTTCCTCTCTGGTTGACTCTTCCAGGAAAATAGTTCACTCGATGGACTCGCATTCATCCAGTGCTATTACTCTGGAACCTTTCATTCCAACTTCCCCCAGATGCCAGAGAAATAAAAACTCTGGCAGTTTAAATGAATATTTAAGGGTCCTATATTGTGAGGGAATTACTCGCAATGGGAATTATGAAGAATTATTTAATGTTCTGGAAAAGTTTGGAGATATAACAAGAATGAAACTGCAGCTCTCCAAAGATAAACAAGAATTTGAGGCTTATGTCACTTTTAGTAACACATTACAAGCTACAAATGCTTTTCATGAAATAAGAAATGGTAAAGTTTCTGACCTTTCTTGTCGAGTGAAATTGCATAGTATAAAAAATGTTTTAGACTCGGAATATGACTTTATACCCAAATGCTCTGCCTTGCATGAAGAAGTTCTGGAAAATACCAGAATAGTACCAGAACCAGTATGGTATGTTGCTTCATACAAGGAGGGCTGTAATAATCTGATAAAGGGGTATGAATGTATTGAAAAAAAGGTAGGCTGTATTCCACAGGGAAATTTAACACGCTATGGCCGTTGTCTGCTTATTAAAGCAGGTAACGAATCTCAAGCTGTATTATTGAATAATTTTAAAGCTTCCTCGTCAGATATAATTCAGAGAGTCTCTCCTCACCACTCTTACAACCACGCGAGAGGAATTATTTATAGTAGGGATCTAAGTGAATTTTCTGATGAAGATATACTGAAAAGATGCCCAGCTACCGTTCTTAAAGCTAAAAAAACTAAAAGGGAATAATAATGCAATTTGTTTAATCTTTTCATCACATTACCAACCAGATTACATCAAGATCAGACACTTAAACATTCAGGTCAAGAAATTCCACCCACGACCAATGCAATGTTATAAGTGTTACGAGTATGGCCACATTAATGTAAAGTGTACTAATAAGAAGAGATGTTATATTTGTTCCGAATTTCATGATCCCAACGAATTCCATGATACCTCCGCCGATTTTACTCATGAAAAGTTTTGTTTCCATTGTGAGGGAGCTCACTCTCCCAATTCTAAACTGTGTCCTCAGTACAAACTGGAGCAATCAATAATTGAGACTGCCAATAATGAGCATATAACTTTTGGTGCAGCAAGGAAAAAACTTAATGGTTCTAATCCAACATATGCCAGAGTTTTGTCCCATCCCGTTAAGTTAAATAATAACTCAAGGAATACTTACCCCACAGTTACTGCTGGATCTAAATATCCTGAGATCTCACCTTCTTCATCAACAAATCCCTCAAGGCCCGACAAGATTTCCAATAATTCCAGCAAGCCACAGAACTCTCATCCAGTTCCAGCTATTCTGGAAAACAATAATAGCAGTAGAATAAACAAAAAACCAAATAACAAAGTAGGCCAAAATGGTCCCTTAAAGCAAGAAGACCGTATTCCACTGCAAAACCGTTTCAACACACTTGCCACAGACAGTGCCAGCAAGGCTATAGAAAACATAGGAGAAATAGAGATGGTTGATATCGAGCCCCATAAATCAAAATGCGTGAGCAAGAAAAGAGTAATTGAAGATACAACACCACCCAAACCCCAAAAAACAAATAATATAGAATTTATACCAGATGCAATTGAAATGGATATCGAAAAATTACTAGAACTCCCAACCTCTGGACCCGAACCTAACACAGTCAATAACCACATCACTAAACAAGTGATAAACGTTGAAGTCCATAGGAATCCCCATGACCCTCAAGGAAGTGAAAGCAAGTCGAATAATAATGCACCCATTAAAGAAATAAGCCCTTCTCCAGTTCTAGGTATGACTGGAAAACTAATGCTTTCACGTAAAACAATGGCAGAAAATACAACACACAAAGTTTCATGTGGTTGTAACGATTGCTTCATGGCAGAATTCAATGACCCTAAAAATCTAAATATACATAAGATGAATGATATAATAGATAATTTTACTAAGAACAAAAACAAAAACCAGTATGGGAAATTAGAAAGCCACAATGCTGGTTGTATGTGTGTTGACCATCTAATAAAGAAACGTGCAACAGGCACCCTCCAACTGGAAAAATTTATAGAAAAACTTAACCTTAACCCAAATGACACCCAGGAAGCTAATACAAACAAGGGTAAAACCCAGGGAGCCATACCCAAGGAACCAAATCTTGATTCAAAAACTACAACTAGCGTAGTCAAGCAGAAACCCGTCTCCAACAGAATAAGCAGAAATAATGCCTTACCCAGTGGAAATTTATCTTCTTTGCCGTAACGTTCAATCCTTACATAATTCAGTGGAATATTAATGGTCTTAAAACCCGTTTACATTTAGGGGAAATCCAAAGACTATTGAAAAATTATAACCCTATTGCAATATGCTTACAACATACTAATGATACTGTTCCTTCAATAGGAAACTACAATTTAGCATCTCGCCCAATCCCTTCTCCCAATACTTTAGGGACTGCAGTATATGTTCATAATAAAGTAACTTATGATGCTTCAATATTCAACACATCAGAATTTCAATTATCTGGAGTTAGATTACATCTAAATAACGACACTTTTAATATCTATAATATGTACAATCAACCCTCTTTCAACTATGATATACAAAATCTACCTAAAGTACTCCCAAATATGCAAGAGGATATACTATTACTAGGAGACTTCAACTCCCATAACTCCATATGGGACACCAATTGTGTTGATGTTGACATAAATGGTTCAAAGGTTGAACAGATGATGAATGATCATAACCTCTGTATATTGAATGAGGCAGAGAGTAGCACTTACTATTCAAAAGCTCATGGAACCTATTCGTCAATAGATTTAACTTTGTGTTCCAATAATATTGTTGATAGGTTCGAATGGAATGTCTTAGACGACCTGTTTACCAGTGATCATTTTCCTATTTTGATTACCATATTAGGACATACACCAACTTCTTCGATTCAACGATATAATACAGATAAAGCTGACTGGGATAAGTTCAAGTTTTACACTAAGCAAGTGCCTACCTTTGATTACTCCCAAGATCATGATAAAACAAATGATGACGTTGTGAATTTTATCACACAAGCGGCTGATAAATCGATACCTCTGACTGGCACCCGACAGTTAAAACATTCAGTCCCATGGTGGTCAGAGACATTAACCCAGCTGATAAACGAAAAGCATGCAGTTGGAAGAAAATTAGAAACCCTAAATAAAAGATTCAAACATTTGAGCACTGGTCCCCTAATGTTAGGGAATAAAATAAACAAACTGGTTGACATAGCAATCGAAATTAGTGTGTTGAAACCATATTTTAATAGGGTTTCTGCTAAATTCAGAAAGGAGGTAATTAGAGGCAAGATAATTTCATGGCAAAAATACGTGTCAAGCATATCGGATAATACTTCTGTGCAGAAGGGGTGGCAGAAGTTTAGGAAGATTAATGGCTCTTACAGCAAACCAGCGAGACACGCATTAATGCATAACGGCTCGTTAATACATGATACTCAGACAATCTCCAATATTATCGGCCATAATATTGAAAATATAAGCAGCATTGATAATTTAGATGCCCACTTTCGAGCCATTAAAAGAAGAGAAGAAGCAACACCATTGAACTTTGATACTATGGAGGATATATATTACAATAAAAGATTCACTGAAGAGGAGTTGGAATTTGCCTTATCTAATTATAAGTCAACAGCCCCGGGTAAAGATAAGATAAATTTCGATATGATTAGAAATCTAGCCCCTTTAGCTAAAGCCTATCTATTGGATTTTTACAATCATCTTTGGACCAAACACCTATTTCCAAAGGCATGGAAACATGCAATAGTAATACCAATAGTAAAGGCAGGGAAAGATACAAGTAATCCAAACAATTACAGACCAATTTCATTAACCAGTTGCATATGTAAATTACTGGAAAAAATGGTAAATTATAGACTAAATTGGTGTTTACGTCGCAATAATATTCTATCAACTTCTCAATTTGGCTCACAATCAGAACGATCTTCTTTGGATTCACTTTCACACTTAGAAAATTATATACGTAGAGGCTTTGAACGAAAACAGATCACAATAGCCATATTTTTTGATATTCAAAAGGCATATGATACAACGTGGAGACACTCGATACTAAAATCCTTACATCAGAATGGTTTTCGAGGACACCTTCCTATTTTTATTAGAAATTTTATTGGTGGAAGAACGTTTCAAACTCGTATTGATAACATTTACTCCGAATCTTTTAATCTTGACAGTGGTGTACCGCAAGGCAGTGTTTTAAGCGGGACTCTTTTTGCATTGGCAATTAACGACATTGTTAATCAAATGCCACAAGGAGTGCAAAGTAGTCTATATGTAGATGACTTTGCAATTTACTATTCCTCCAATAGCCTGCGTCATTTACAAAGGATTCTAAATAGTGCCACTAGAAAAATACTAGCGTGGACCGCATCTGTTGGTTTTAGACTTTCGGCAGAAAAAACTCAAGCCATAATGTTTTATAAAAACAGTAGATGGAAGCAAAACCAAGATATCAATCTAACATTGGGCAACGTACAAATCCAATTTCAAGATAAGGTAAAGTTTTTGGGACTAATTTTTGACACCCATTTGAATTGGAAAGCACATGTATCATACATCAAATCCAAATGTAACAGTGCTCTTAATTTAATGAGGAAATTATCTCACACAACCTGGGGTGCAAGGAGATCAACTTTACTAATGATGTATAAAGCATTAGTATTATCAAGAATTGATTATGGTAGCCCAATTTATGGTTCAGGATCAGAAGCAACTTTGAAATCTTTAGATCCAATACACACTCGAGGCCTGAGAATTTGTAGCGGAGCATTTAGATCATCCCCAAATCTCTCGGTTTTATGTGAAATTGGAGAACCCCCATTGTCTTTGCATCGGGATTTTGTAACAATGCGGAGTGCATTGAAAATTTTATCCACTAATTCTCCAACAAAAAAGCTTTTTAATGAGAGGGACATATTTATAAACAACCATGAACCACCTTTCCCAATTAGGGCAAACAGACTGTTACAATCAACAAACGTTAAAGTGAATCTTATCCAACCATCTTTATTTCCCCCACCTTGGATTATGACAAGGACAAGAATCTGTTCTCATCTGTTTTATTTATCAAAAAAATTCACTTATACTCCGAGTCACCACAAGCAAATTACCATAGAACATATTCAGAGAAAAGGTCCTCACTATGCAATATATACTGATGGTTCTAAATCCCCAATGGGTACTGGATGTGCTGCAGTATCTTTAGATGGAACACAACAATTATCGTTGCCAAAAGAATCATCAGTATTTACATCAGAGTTATATGCCATTTTACAAGCAATCAATATGATTAAAACCATTGAAGACAGGAAGAATTTTAAATTTGTCATCTATTCAGATTCTCAAAGTGCCATAGTGGCCCTTAAAAACTATACTCATAGGAACCACTTGATCCTAAGAATTAAAGACCTTATAAGTAAATTATCTTCTCAGTGTGTAAGTGTCGAGTTATGCTGGATACCGGCTCATGTTGGAGTTGTTGGTAATGAAAAGGCGGATGCTGCTGCTAAAGAAGCCATTAAATTACCACAACAAACCATTGACCTCCCAGTTGGAGATTTGATTACATTATTAAGGCATTTCATATTGGAAAAATGACAGAATGTTTGGAATAATGTGCCAGAAAATAATAAATTAAGGCAAATTAAACCGAAGGTTGCTCCTTGGGATTCCTCGACACAAAAGAACAAGAGAACAGAAGTAATTTTAACCAGATTACCAATTGGGCACTCGAGATTAACCCATGAATTTTTAATGAGTACACTTCACGGCACTGTTCCAATGTGCAGTGAGTGTGATACTTTTTTATCTATTAAACATATATTTACAGTTTGTAAAGTTTTCCAGCGAGAGAGAGAGATATGTTTTGGTCAGAAAACTTTTTCTGAAATTTTAACAGAATCAA
>NC_090728.1:112650671-112663171 GCF_036898095.1 Palaemon carinicauda | reverse complement strand
GGGTTCTCTTCATATACGAAGAAAGGACAGGTTGGCAAAGCATTAAAAGTACGCGATGTTGGGATAAGACAGCTGTCGTAATTATCGTCTATAAATAAGATTTCTTCTAGACGTTAATCAAACAAATTGTTCCTATTTCTCGATCCTGAAAGAATATAAATGATTGAGGGACCGTTAATTACAATCAACTGAAATTTCTGTATACGGAAATAGTCAGTCATTGTAACATTTCGGCTTCAACTACGGAATCTTTTGTTCAGTATATGCCATAAGAAATCCATGGCGTTAATTCTTTTCTATATCTATTATATGACTCATCAGCAGCGCACTAAACACCTCCACACAGATATACATATCCAACCTTATCTTGCACGTACAACTGGGTGTCCTGGATTTTAGGGTACATCCTTCCAAATAGTTATACAACGTTTTCTAGACCTTCCTCTTCATTTACTTCCTATCACTACAGAATTGTGTACATTTTTCAACAACTCTATCATCATATATGCTTTCCATATGACTGAACCACCTTGAACTAATGTGTTCAATGCTTTTACTAAGGTTAACCTTTCTGCAACGTCATGCTCTAAATGCCTTCTCGAATTTGATCAGAGAACTTTAGGTGATTGACATACTAGTGATCGGATACTGATTATTATAAACACCAACAATAATCCAATAATCTCGAATATATCATGCATATGTGAAGCATCTCCTGACTACTACTATACAAGCATTGAGGACAAAAACTGTTAAATTTTACAACAGAAAAGGAAGAATCTTATAATGCTCCTTTAACCAAAAAGTTATTTGATTCCCTACTTGCTACTTGCAATGATACAGCACCTGGCCCCGATGAAATTCCCTATGCAATGATTAAATATATAACTGCTAATACTAAGTTATTTATTTGAAATATACTTAACAGAATATGGCATGGTTATAGTTATTGAAGGTTTCGGAATTAGCTATTATTTTAGTATTCTTTAAACCGGGTAAGGCTAAGTTTTTAGCAGAAAACTAGCGAATGTGTGGGAATTATCCATTATTTTAGCATTTTTCAAAGCCGATAAGGATATGTTTTTAGCAAGAAACTATCGGCCAATTGCATTGACATCTTGTTTATGTAAGATTATGGAGAAGATGGTCAATGCAAGACTGGTGTGGTACCTGTAGAAAAAAAAAAAAAGGTATTTTGTCACCTATCCAGCGTGGTTTTAGAAAAATACACTCTGGGACTGATGTATCATTACGTTTTGAGTCCTCTATTTGTGAAGCTTTTGCTTCCAAACAGCACCATGTAAGCCTTTTTTAACCTTTAAAAGGCATATGATACGGCATGGAGATATTGTATACTCAAAACCATTAATAATTTGGGATTGAGAGAACTACTATCGCTCTTTCAAACATTTGTTTCACATAGATTTCTTCAAGTTAGAGTAATTGAAACTGTCAGAGAGGAAATGTCAGGAAGGAGTTCCCCAGGGTGGTGTGATGAGTGTAACCCTATTTGCATTAGCCATAAATGGGCTATCTCTGTATTTCTCCCAGATATTCTCTCAAGATTATTTATAGATGATCTTTCCATATCATCTGCTGGAGCTAAAATGGTAATGGTTGAGAGAAAACTATAATGGTCAATTGAATAAATTATTCATAGGGCTAATACGAATGTATTTGGGTTTGCGATAAATAAAACTGTTGTTGTCCATTTCTGTCGTATTCGTGAAATACACCCAGACCCAGATATTTACATCAATGGCTAACGAGTCCCATGTGTAAGTGAAGCTAGATTTTTTAGAGTTGATATTTGACTGCAGGCTGACATAAGTTCCTCACTTGAAAGTTTTAAAAGCAAAATATCTAGAAGCTCTGAATCCTTTAAAGGTTTTGCCCTCATACATCATGGAAGGCAGACTGTAAAAATATTTTTAAGTTGCTCAAGGCCTTAGATTCTTTAAAAATTAGTTAAGGGTGTTAAATGTACTTCCCAGCCACACAAAGACGATTAAAGATTTTAGATTACATCATACTGGTACCAGGTTGGCCGCATTTACCTTCTTAGAACGCAACCTATCATGATCCTCCCATTAATGCTGTAGAATTACCTTTAGACCTTTACCGAAAATCTTCTATTGTTTGATACTGATTTAGGTTCCAAAGACTTCCTTATTATTTAGCCTTTCAAGCTGTAAAGTTGGTAAGGCATTGGAGATATTTTGAGGTCCTACCAAAATCTCGTCAACCTCTTGATATAGCTAGAAATAGTGCTTCCAATTAGGATATCACCAACCCTACCATGGAAATTACTAGAGATATCTTTCTTTAAATGATTTTTAGGGATAGAAGCCAGGTCTCTATTTATAAAACATGCTGAAAAACTTAGGATTCGACTTTTATTTTTACTGATTTAGCTCCAAAACTGATGCTAACATTAGATTTGGAGTATATAGCAGCACCTTTAATTGAAGAGGTACACTTCTAGTATTTTTTATATTTACTACCGAACCTTATGGCATACTAACCGCCATTATATATATATATATATATATATATATATATATATATATATATATATATATATATATATATATATATATATATATATATATATATATATATATATATATATATATATAAAAGCATTATAAGTAGAGAGAAATTTTACAATTTTAGTGATGCACAAAGTATCCTACAACCTTTAGAAGTTTATAATTCCAGTAAGCCTCTAGTTTTGAAGATTTTAGAGTACCTCATTATTATTGGACTAAGAGGTATAACGGTTAAATTTCACTGTGTCCTGGCGCACGTGGGTGTGTCTGGAAATGGAAATGTAAAGGCAAAGAATGCTACCAAGAAGGTATCCCATCCTCTGTAAGGATTTTTAGCACGCATTAAGTGTTTGTTTTATAATAACTGGCAACATCATTGGGGTAACTTGAATGGAAATATTATGAGAGAAAAAAGAATTTTATATCTACTTGAGGCCTAACACGATGCCCCGAAAGTGGGAGACTATCGAACGTGGAGACTAGTCTGTGTTGTCTTCACATTAGTTAAATTTGGTGGACACAAACGTTTTTGATAACTGACCCCTGACAGGGAGGCATTTGTTGACAGAATGCCCCCTTTTTTGGCACCTTAAGAAATGGATATTTATTTGAGTCTCGAGGTGAGGATGGCAGGTTCATCCTTGTCAAGATTTTTGTTTAGGAAAGCTATTTAACTTTCATAAAGACATTCTTTATGCTTTTCAATTGAATATCCTTTTATTATTTATTTATAACAACCGATATAGGTGCCAATGGCCATCGATGTCAGGATACCAGAAAACTCAAAATCAATCAAATTCCACGTGTATACACACACGCACAACACACACACATATATACATATATATACATGTATGTATATATATATATATATATATATATATATATATATATATATATATATATATATATATATATATATATATAGTGTGTGTGTGTGTGTGTGTACATACAATGGAGAGAGAGAGAGAGAGAGAGAGAGAGAGAGAGAGAGAGAGAGAGAGAGAGAGAGAGAGAGAGAGAGAGAGAGAGAGAGAGAGAGAGTGATGGCGAGTTCAAAACTCATGCCTTGAAAAAAATGATTGGAACTTGTACAGTATTTTCGTCTTGGGAGTAGGGTGATGTCAACAGAACGAAAGATTTTTATTTTTCTCTTTCGGGGCTTGATGCATACTGTATATACAGGTGTGGGATCAGAAGATTCTTGGTTTCACCTTTGTAAGAAAAATATCCAGTATTTTACTTTATTCCTAAAAGTCTTATGTATACGCTACTTTCTTTAAATATGATTTTTATCTGTTTTCATTAAAACTTTCTATATTCATATCTCCTGGCAAATATTGAAATGTAAAGTCACTTGATTCAAATTGATTAATTTACGAACTTGAAATTTTGCTCTACCTGTTTGCTCATTATTTTCCAATAAATAATATTAGAAGATTTTTGAGTAACGACTGTTGATTCATTAGTTAGCCTTTTTAGTGAGCCTTGCATCCATTCCCCCCCCCCCCTCTCTCTCTCTCTCTCTCTCTCTCTCTCTCTCTCTCTCTCTCTCTCTCTCTCTCTCTCTCTCTCTCTCTCTCGTTTCAGAGTTTGATTATTAAACGGGACTCGATGATTACAGCAAATATCATTTAAATCTTAAGCAGTGGCTCTTAGCAAAGGTATTCTTATCATAAAATTGCATTTATAACAACACAGCCTTTCATTCGTTTTATCTTATGCAAGCAATAATGATGAAATACATGCATTAAGCAACAAAATTGTAAATTTGAATGATAACCCAAAATATAAAATGTAGTTTCTTTCAATTATTGCATAATGCCGTCAAAAACAAGAAACACTTCCGACCCAACGTTGTTGTTTTCATTTCAACATTGTTATGAATCTAGTCTTGATGACATTTCATCTCGTATACCTTGTCATTTATACGCACGGTAATCACTTGTACTCTAACATAGGTCACAGACTGAGTAACCAGGTAAGTTGTTAGTTTTATGCCCAAGCTATTTTTGAATACCTTAATTTAACACGTAACTTGAAATTCATCTTAGAAGAAAAATTCTACCCGATGTTAAATAGACCTTATTTCTTACGGCATTGTTGATGTATAGTAATTTAGAGTTCTAATGGTCGGAACAACAAACATTGCATTGGGACTTTAATTTCCTTCCTTATATTAATATATACATGGCATTGGTTATTATATCTGTCCATCTGTAAAGGATGTACGTCACAGTAATGTAGTATTATATTTTAGTTGATCGTAATTCATCGTTAACATATATGCAGAGGAGAGGATTTGGAGCCAAAAATAAACACTTCTGAAGTTTACATCTACATTTCTCAATGAACGATATTACATATTTTGGATACCGATATGGGGATGATGACATGTTCACCATTATTGAGTGCCACAAAATCCTTATTGAATATAGATCTTTTTATCTTTCCATTGTTTAGTACAATGCTCTATTATCTGGAAGTCGGCACACCCCGGGGTAGCTACAATTTCTAAGCAAATTTGCCCGAAGCCGTTGTTCTTCACAGCGATGACTTTCAGGATTGACACTATCGCTGCTTATTCGTCTTTCTCGGGCTTTGCCTAAATGAGGAGCTTCTCTTCTTGTGCTTTGCGAGTTAAGGCGTGGTTTCCGTTTCATAGATATTTAATCTCCCTTTTCTGCTAAACTGAGGAATACTTCGCTTGCTGGGTTTTGTTGGATATGGACTGCAAATTTAGAGAGCCATGCTCCTTTCATTCTATTTTTTTTTTCTGATATCCTTATTTTGTTTATAAACGTAATTATTTGTTTGAGGAAAATTATTTAACTTTTATCATTAATAACTGACAAAATGTTCCTTCTCATGACATTACCTCTCTTATATTTCTCTAAATAAATGGATGTTTCATAGCAAATTAATTTTTGTCCTACTTTGTTTCCATTGAATGCGGTTGCAGGACAAAAGATGTTAATAGTGATAATAATGATCTAAGTAGATTGAATCCACAACCAATCGTAGGATCTGTTTCAGCAAAAAAAAATTTACCATCAAGACATTTCGCACCTGCAGGCTTAAATAACATCACCACAAGAGACTGATTCGGATTACTCTCTCTCTCTCTCTCTCTCTCTCTCTCTCTCTCTCTCTCTCTCTCTCTCTCTCTCTCTCTCTCTCTACTTACATTGTTAATCCTCAATGCTTCTCTCCAAGGGTTCCCTAAAAGGATATTTGTGCCTTGGTGTCAGGGCCATAACAGCTGTTGTTATTTTATTCTGCTTACTGTATTATTCATATCATATGAATATTCTAATGATTATTTTATTTTTGGTTTTCTATTTTACTGCAGGTATTATTACTACTATTCTAATACTACTGTTATTCCTGTTCGTATATTGATAGTAATAATAATGAAAGCCATTTTAATTGATACATTTTTAAAGGAAAAATTTGGAAATCAAACCAAATAAACACTTTTGTGTCTTTTTTGTAATCATGAAAAACTGAATTAAAGAGTAAAAGGAAACTCAAACAAACAAGTCAAACAAAATGGCGAAAAAGAAAAAAGATAAAGTACTCTCGTTGAAAACTGAAATGGACTTTTGAGGAAAAGCTGACTTATAGAGATAAAAAGCCTTTCCTGTGGAGAGGGAGACTTTTAGCCCCCAGTTCTTCTCTTTTTCGTTTCTCTTTCATTTAAAAGCTACATTTTCCATCATTGTTTTTTTTTTCTCTTAATCTTTTTGTATTATGGGACTCTCGATTTTTGTTTTCAGTTGTTCATTTCTTTTTTGTTTTTTCGTTGAGACTTTTCGTAATAAATTTTTATTCTAAACTTTTTCTCTATTTTCAACATCACGATTTGTGAGGCTTTTCTGTTTTCTTTTGTATTATTTTTCTTTGGTATTTGTCTTCTATTTATTTTCAGAGGGTAAAGAATGAGAAATGCTGATTTCCAATTTCATAACACAATTAGGTTGCTGATTTTTACTTGATAGGGTTTTATAGCTATAATATTTTATTTATCCTCTGGCCATTCTAAAATTCAATTGTAATGTTTGATATTATTATTATTAATATATTGGTTCTCTCATCCCATATTCATTACGCTGTATTGATACAACAGAGTAAATTGATAGTTTTCCTGATGTATATCTCATAAGTTTGGACGCAACAAAAATTATGATGATAATAATGATGATAGAAATGATAATAATGATGATGATAAACAAAGTAAAAGAAAACTACAACCAATCATAGGATCTGATCTCACAAAAAAAAAATTCTCCCATCGACACATTTCTCACCCCCAGGCTCAAATAACATCACTGAAGCGACAGATACGGTTTGGCCCAGTCTCTCTCTCTCTCTCTCTCTCTCTCTCTCTCTCTCTCTCTCTCTCTCTCTCTCTCTCTCTCACAGTGAAAGCCTCTGCACATTGTCAGTCCTCAACGCTGATCCCCGAGGGTCCCCTAAAAGGATATTTGTGCCTGGTGTCAGGGCCACAACAGCTGTTGTTTTGTTTGATTTAGTGTTCATATCATATGATTTGTTCTTTTATGTTGAGTGATTGTTTTAATTTATTGTCGTACTGGTACTTTTGGTACTATTATTATTGCGGTTCATATAATTGTATAATTAATAATAAAAACAATTGTTAATGGATTCATTCAAAGGGAAATATGTGGAAATCAAAACAAATGAAAACTTTCGTTTCCTTTTTGTATTCATCAAAAGGTGATTTAAAGAGTAAAAAAGAAACTCAAACAAATAATTCAAACAAAATGAAGAGCAAGAAAAAAGACGAAATGCGCTCGTTGTTAACTGAATGAGAATTTTGAGGGAAAGCCGAGATAGAGATAAAAAGCTTTTCTTGTGATGAAGGTTACTTTTAGCCAACAATTTTTTTTTTCTATTTTTTTATTTATTTCTTATTTCGAAGTTATTTATTCCTGATTGTTTTCTTTCTTAATCTTTATGTATTATTGTGCTTTTTTTTTTTTCGGTAGTTGGTTAGCCAAGGCACTAGCCACCCGTTGAGATACTACCGCTAGAGAGTTATGGTGCTTTTAGACTGGCCAGACCGTACTACATTGGATCCTTCTCTCTGGTTACGGTTCATTTTCACTTTGCCTACACACACACACCTAGCGAATAGTCTGGCCTAGTCTTTACACATCCTCCTTTGTCCTCATACACCTGACAACACTGAGGTTACCAAACAATTCTTCTTCACCCAAGGGGTTAACTACTGTACTGTAATCGTTCAGTGGCTACTTTCTTCTTGGTAAGGATAAAAGAGACTCTTCAGCTATGGTGAGCAGCTCTTCTAGAAGAAGGACACTCCAAAATCAAACCATTGTTCTCTAGTCTTGGGTAGTACCATAGCCTCTGTACCATGGTCTTCCACTGTCTTGGGTTAGAGTTCTCTTGCTTGAGGGTACACTTGGGCATGCTGCTCTGTCTTGTTTCTCTTCCTCTTGTTTTGTTAAGGTTTTTATAGTTTATATAGGTGATATTTATCTTGACGTTGTTACTCTTCTTAAATTTTTATTTTTCGTTGTTTCCTTTCCTCACTGTACTATTTTCCCTGTTGGAGCCCTTGGGCTTATAGCATCCTGCTTTTTCAACTAGGGTTGTAGCTTAGCAAGTAATAATAATAATATTAAAAAAATAATAATAATAATAATAATAATAATAATAATAATAATAATAATAATAATAATAATGATAATAATAATAATAATAATACTTGTTTGTTAATCTTTTTTGTAATGTATTTAATAAAAAAAATTCTATTTTCACTAGCAATTAAAGTGATATTTTTTTTTCATTTTCTTTCTTCATTGTTATATTTCTTTGATCTCCCTCTTTTTTTATTTGTTTATGAAAACAAAACAATTTTGATTGATATCAGGGATATTTTGGTCTCTAATGCTGGAGTTTATTTTGCAGGATTTACAGATTTAGTACTTTTCTGATAATCATTCTCAGATGCAATTTTAACATTATAATATACATATATATATATATATATATATATATATATATATATATATATACATATATATATATTTATATGTGTGTATATATATGTATATGTATATATATATATATATATATATATATATATATATATATTTATATATATACACACATATATATATGTGTATGTATATATATATATATATATATATATATATATATATATATATATATATATATATATATGTATATATATATATATATGTATATATATATATATGTATATATATATATATATATATATATATATATATATATATATGTATATATATATATATATATATATATATATATATATACATATACATATATATATATATATATATATATATATATAATGTGTGTATAAATGGTATATGTATATATAACTAAATGTTTAAGCAAGTATTTGAATCATACAACTTAAAATGCTTATCGATGTATATGACTTCTTCCAAATAATATCTAGCTTCATCGTAACAATAGATAATGTTACAGTGCTAAAAGGTAAAGTACTTAGAGTAAGGTAAAACCATAAGCTTGGAAACAATTGAAGTAATCAAGCATAAGTCAATGTTTACTATTTCATGAAGTTTAAGAATGATTTAGAATCCACTGAATATTTAGTTTTACGGCACTTTTTCTGTATGATTGTCTGACAAAACAACTTACTGTTTTATCAATATTACCAATGTAATTACTATTACTAGAATGTAATGAACTAGAAGAAACCTAAGCACAATTGAGGTTATTACTACGTCAGAAATTTAAACAGCGATAAGTCGATTTTTTTTTTATATAATTAAATTCAATATCTCTGATAGGGACATTGCTATCTATCCTCGTTGTTCCATTAGCTGACTGTGGACGTTGTACGAACACGTTCATAATTTTAATCATCCATTTCATAGATATTTCTAACCTAGACCAACCAACGTTATAAATCTAAAAGCGTTGCCTCTGATTTCGTAAGATTCAATACTGCGCGGTATTCAATCAGTTTTATTCCAGCTTTGACCAATTAGTGCAAATACTTTTATCTTGATCAAGCTAACCTAAGTCTCGTTTCGAAGTTTAGCTGTTGCATATTTATATTACTATTTTACTTATCCTAATTGGCTCTATTTTCTTAATCTTTTTATACTTGGTTGCTTTGAGAAAGCTTTCCCACAATTGACATTGACTTGGGTATCTTGATATCTGTCATAAAGCATCTTAAGCAGGTTATTTTACTTGATTTAGTTAACTAATGGCGGTATAGTTAATCCCATCGATCTCGCGAAACTTGGCCAAAAAAAAAAAAAAAAAAAAAGAGCTAATTTGTACATTGCAGACGAAGAGGGGAGGGGATATAATAATGAAATTCATGAAATGTAAATTCAGTGAAGAAGAAATTTCGTGCTTCACGAAGTAAGACGTGTAGAATTAAAAGAGAAAACCTAGATCTCGAGGAGTATAAAGAAGAAGAAACGTTAGCAAGGATATATTGCGAAATTTCTGATGCATGAAGGAACTACGGAAGTTGTGGATATAACTCATGACCAAGCCATAATTCTTTGCTGGGGGAACAAAAATACATTAGAGCTTAATTGTGCTATTCTTCAGGATTCCAAAATAAGGAAATACAATTATTCATTTTGAGACAAAGATTAGTGGTTTCATACTAAGGGACAAGAATCGTGTGTAATATATCAGTAAAATGCTGAAGAGAATGGGACAGATATTGCTTTGGCAAAGAAGTAGCTTCGATTTTCGCCTTCTTATGTTGGCTAAGACATCTCTTTACATTTTATTGCCTACCAGAAGAGGGTAAGGTTCTGGTCGGCTCTAAAAGGAATGGAAGAATCTAGTGCTTTATTGAAAATCTGAAAGAGAGAGAGAGAGAGAGGAGAGAGAGAGAGAGAGAGAGAGAGAGAGAGAGAGAGAGAGATTTTCATGTAAAATTAGCTATTAAGATTCGCTTTTTACTGCGTAATTTTTTTTATTCATATCTATTCGACATATACTGTATGTATGAAACGCACTCCGTGTTGGATTGGCAGCTAATAAGGTCAGCATAGGTCATGCAGAGCAAACCGGAGTTTGACCTTTTCGTCTGTCCCTCGACGTTTCCACGAGTGACAGAAGGGCTAACATGCTTGATTGAATTAATTGAGTTTACATTAACAATTTTTATTTCAGATATATTTTGTTACCATATTGTTACACCAAAACTTAGCACAGGGCAGTTTATTACTCTGCTTAGAGAATATTTACTTGTTTACAGAATAACTGCAATGATTATCATTTTCATTCTCATTATTAAATTGGAGAAAAGTTTTGGGTATTGAAAATCTGCAGTGTTATAACGTATATTTAAAAAAAAATAGGACCTGCTGTACTTTTTCTAAATGTGTTTTCAGCTGAAGAGTGAAATTTTTAATAATTTTTCAAATGTAAGCTAAAAATATAAGTTAATTTCAAGATAGATCTCACTAAACAACCAAAATAAGGATCGAAACCAGCAGATTGAAAGGACACGGTAGTGACCAACGAGTTCTGTTTTCCATATCGTTAATGCTGATATCCTGCGATCCTGCGATCCTGCAAACGTGGCTCTTCAGTGGTGCCTTCATCATGACAGATCAATTGCAACCATGCCATGAACATTTGCATGAGGCAGAGGATCCGCAGAATTATTGGCAGCTCTAAGAGTTTTAAAATCAACTCTATGGTCAAGATCTCGAGCATGACTAACTACAGCACTATTTTAGAGATGAATAGAGCAACCTCTTCTTTGTTCATACAATCGAATATAAATACATCTTCCAGTTTCCCTTACATAACTTTAATACCAATCCTGAATAAAAAAAAAAAACTACTTTTCATTTTGTTTGCCCGATCACTTTATATTTAGTCAGTTTTTGCCTAATGATATTGTTTAATCTGAAATTGATATCATTGTGCCATTCCCTTGTTCTCATCGTTTCTTTTATATTAAAAAACTGTGGAGAGAATAGAATAATTAACACGACAGTCAGATCTCTCTCTCTCTCTCTCTCTCTCTCTCTCTCTCTGTTCTTCCTGAGGGATAGTGGTTTCCTCGCTTTACCAAGTGACTTAGTAATGACAAGACCAGGACGACATTATTTCAAAGATGTTTCAAAGAAGCGTTTGATTTCTCCATCAATGAACGCGTAGTCATATATCTTTTATGCTATGCCAATAAATTGTTTATTACATTTTCCCTGTCTTGGTGTTTTTGAATATGCAATGATGTATGTCTGTGTACTTTTAATGCCCGTTATAACCTTCACCAAGGAGGTTATAAAATTAACTGCGTTTATTTGTTTATATATTAATTTATCTTTTTTTTTTTTTGTCTGTTAGCAGGATTCCATCAAAATTCTCGCCTAATTTCACCAAATTTTCACAACGTGTATTTATTTGTGGCCCGGAAGAACCTATTAAATTTTGAAGGTGATCCGGATCAAGATCGCGATTCTGGTTATTATTGTTATTAATTTATTATACAGTAGATTCATTCACAGCCAACCTATGAAAAAGGAAAAGCTTGGTCCGTAAACTTGAGTAAAATGTTTACATTCTTCATTAGCGAAGGATTGAAATCTCTGATTGCTCTTTCTAATTATTATTATTATTATTATTATTATTATTATTATTATTATTATTATTATTATTATAATTTTTTTTATTATTTCTTATTTATTATTATTATTATTATTATTATCATTATTATTATTATTATTATTATTATTATTATTATTATTATTATTATTATTATTATTATTGTTGTTGTTGTTGTTGTTGTTGTTGCTGTTCACGTGTATCTTGTTGTTATTTTTAAACTTTTACGTACCTAAAGATGTCATAGAGGAAATAGTAAATAAATCACTAATATTCGGAAAACCAAACATTTAA
>NC_090728.1:112635671-112645671 GCF_036898095.1 Palaemon carinicauda | reverse complement strand
TTAGTGAGATAAAGATTCACTTCACGAACATCATGTCTCTGGAGAATGGAACTTGTGATGTTTCTCAATATGATATTTAGTTTGGAATAGAGTTTTATGTAAGTGGAAGATATAAACTCGACGCTATCTTTTATCATTTATTATGGAGAGAGAGAGAGAGAGAGAGAGAGAGAGAGAGAGAGAGAGAGAGAGAGAGAGAGAGAGAGAGAGAGAGAAGGTCTGAGGGTGGTGAGAGCGAGAAGGGGTGAGAGAGGGAGAGAATAGTGAGAGTCGAAGAAGATTGAGGGGGGGGGGGGGGGGGCAAGATTTTCATTCCATACCAGTTATGTTACAGATGAGCTCTTTATGATTAGTTGGCAGCTTGGCTCTGCGTTATCCATTTCAGTGTTAAGATTACAAACTTCATTTCTAACTAAGCTGATATTGTCTTGTTACCGACAATATGTTGCGCTACGTCCTTATAGTGCGATTTGTGAAACGACAGGAAACATACGAAGAAAGTCACGCTATTTTTAAGGAACAACACTTCAAGGATTTCAATAGATAAAACAGAATTATATTTGAATAAGAACTAATTTTGGACCAGAGTTCGTAAACAAATGCACAAAAGCTATCCAGAATATGGTACCAATGGGGCAAGGGGTGGGTGCGCCTTAGAGAACTTAATTTCAAGGTTGTAAGCAATGTTTTTCTCCCTTTTTAGCTTGGCATTTTCATTTCGTATTGTATCGTTTCTTTTTTATGGTACATGTTCTTATTTTTTCTAGTTTTATTACCATGGTTTTTGGACAGCTTACTGGAAGATGTAAATAAAATTGTAGCAGCTGGACAATATATACAGAGAGCTAGAGACAGAACCAGGTGGAGGCAATTGACAGCCCACGTCGAGGACATGGCACCTAGATAATTACCCTGTTTATTTCTAATCACCTTTTTATCAATAGTGATTTTTAAAATATCTGTTTCTCTGGAATTTACCTTTCTTTGGTTTGATATTAGGTGATATTAGCCTACGGATTTCTCTGGTGTACAGTATATGCTCAAAGGGAGACCAGAAGCAACGTAAAGTTATTTCATGTTGACTATAGGATGAAACCAATATTTTAAAAATTTGAAAAACATGCAGTGTCCCATCTAATATCGTTAAAAGAATTAAATTTTGAGAAACTTTATTTTTCAAATTTTTGGAGAGCTGTTATTTCTGAGGAATTTATTTCAAGCACTTCAGGTTGATAGTACTTTGAAAATTGTTCACATGTTTGTACTTCAGAATCTGACTTCTATCCTAAACTGATGGAGAAAACCCTGACGCTTAAACTCCATGTTCATAATTTTGATATAAGTATCTGACACCATTGTTCAATTGACTCAGTGTGCATGGTGTTTAGAATATTTAGTAATCCTTTTAGGCCGGGTGCCAGGACCACCCCAGGATATTTTCTGCATCTTTTTAACTCACAATTCCTGATAACCTTTTTAACTCACATTTCCTGATAACCTATGTCTTGGGCTATGTCAAGAACTAAGCGACCACTCTCAACTCGGGGCCGTTCTCACATAGGGGACCAAAACCCCCTGTTTCACGCTACGCTCAACTCTGCCTCACATAGATCTACATTAAGCCTTTATATGGGAGGTCAAACATATTCAGACTTTCAAGAAATTTGCAGGGACTATTGCAATATATCAAGAAACATATGTAAAAGGCAAATATTTCAATAGTATATGTATTTCTAAAGTAATGCAAAATCTTGATTTTAACATACTTCTCTTTGTAAACGAAGTCCTCTCAGGAAAAAATAACTAATCTGTAATTACAAATTGTACAATAAATACATCCTTGTTACATACGCTTTTTTTTTTTTTAGCCAAAGTTTACGTTATATCGAAATAGATACCAAAACTTTTATATCATTTTCAAACCGAGAAATCCAAATAAGCAAGTGATGATTTTTTCTCCTGACATATTCCAAACTCATTTTAAAAGATAAAGTACCTTTAATTTTTTATAGAAAATTTAAAGGTATTAGTTCAAATGTAGTTCGAAGTTGAGATTAATTATTTTTCTTACTTATTTGTTCATTTGTTTATTTACTAGTTTATCTATAAAGTTGCCGACGAGAGTGTTTTTGAAATGGTCGCTGCACATTGTTAAGCTTTAAAACAAATGTTTGAATGTAAGTGAACAAATCGCCAAAAGAAGATGTTAAATAGTGATTTGTTCCGACACGAATACTTTACCTCGAATTACCTCTTTGGAGGGTCCTTGGACCTCTCTCAATCTCGACCAAGATTTCCCGTGCTACCCCCCCTATCTCGCTCCCGACAGTTCCTACCCCCGCCGCCAGGATAATTCCTGCGGCCCGGATTAGGGCAGGTCACTGCCCCTCCCGGGACAGGATCTCATTAAGTCCTTGGTCGTGAGATGCGAATCATCTCACTCTTTCTCGGTTAAATTCTCGATCTTTTTTTTTTTCGCAGTGTACCTCCCAAGTGTTCCTGTGCGTTCACTTTTCAACCGTGTCCTTACCCGGTGTTTAATTCATTTCCTTAGTGCTTGTGTCGTGCGTTGTGTGCGTTAGGGAACTGTATTCCTTGATTTTCTTCAAGGAATTGATAGCTGAAAGGAAAACTTTTTACAAGAAATCGTTCTTCCTCCCCTTATCGTCGGTGTTGCCGTGTAGGGGCAGCTTATGTTCCTCTTCAACCACGTGTCAGGACTACTGGTCCTGGAACGTAGTGCAGTGAGTGCACTTCGGCACTAAAAGGAAGAATACATCCAAGAGGCTCGTAGGAAGACGAGCCTCTCTTCGCCAACTTAATTCCCGATGCCTCGTCGAATAGAGATTCTTATACAGCCATCTTCCCCTACCCAGAGTAGGGGACGAGGTAAGTCAGTTGCGGGGAAGTGCCCATTGCTCTTCCCCAAGAATTTGAGTGGGTGCGGTATAGCACCAAGAGGAAGTGGGCGACGAAGGGCTCGCCTAAGAAGACTAGCGCCGGGCGTCCCGCCGGGCTGAGCTTCCCTACCATCCTCTCCTACCCAGAGTAGGAGACGAGGTTGGTTTATTGTGTAGAAGATAACTCTTAAGAAGTAGTTCGAGGTAAGTACTTCTTTCGGGAGTGTGTGGGGAGACGGAGTCCTGGTGCAAGTAGGCCACGTCTCCTCTGATGACCCCATGTGGGGGAAAATGTCTCTAATTCTTCTCCAGTCTCTTAGCGTATTTTTCAGTCTCTTCTGCAGCCGAGGGCCTCGCCGAGAAAGAGCCCCCCAGGTCTGTCTTGCAGCGTCCCCCGGACCGACAACCCAGGGTTTTTTCTCACCACGAAGGCCATCCTCCAGACGCAGATATAACCCTCGCAGGGAGAAATGCGAGAAGGCCTCTTCAGGCAGGCGTAAGACCGCGAAGCCTACGGTTCACCCCGCCAACGGGTGTAACCGAGCTTCTTTACGGGCAGCCTGGCCGAATCAGCACAGCTGGTTCGGCCCTCGGACTTAAAAGGAACGGTTCCCTCCGTCGGGTCAGCCCACGAGGATCCGTGTCCGCGTCCCCCAGCCCGCCCGCAGGTGTAAGCGGGCTTATTTACGGGCAGCCTGGCCGAACCAGCACAGCTGGCTCGGCCCTCGGACGTAAAAGGAACGTCGGCCCTCGGACGTAAAAGGAACGGTTCCCTCCGTCGGGTCAGCCCACGGGGATCCGCGTCCGAGTCCCCCAGCCCGCCCGCAGGTGTAAGCGGGCTTATTTACGGGCAGACAGGCCGAATCAGCACAGCTGGCTCGGCCCTCGGACTTAAAAGGAACGGTTCCCTCCGTCGGGTCAGCCCACGGGGATCCGCGTCCGCGTCCCCCAGCCCGCCCGCAGGTGTAAGCGGGCGTATTTACGGGCAGCCTGGCCGAATCAGCGCAGCTGGTTCGGCCCTCGGACTTAAAAGGAACGGTTCCCTCCGTTGGGGCAGCCCACGAGGATCCGCGTCCGCGTCCCCCGGAGAGAATACACGAACAGTAGTCCTCGACGGTACGGCGTTGCCGGTTCTGACCCCGAACCGGGTGCGGAGCTCCCTGCCGGGGAAACCGGTACCACCGCAAGGGAGTGCCTGGGATTCCAGAACCGAAGCGACCGGGGAGTGCCCTATTGGAATCGATTAAAAAAAAAAAAAAAAAAAAAAAAAAAAAAAAAAAAAAAAAAAAGACGGAAACCCATTCATGTTTTATATTGGGATAATCATCTTTTTCTTTTACATGATTGCCAGGTGTGTCCTTTACACGAATGTGTATACTCTTCATGTTCTTTCAGGTATTACACTTGAAAGGATATCGATCGTCATGAGCAATAAATCTCTTAGGTATTGACATCATTAGACATCTAGAATAATTCTTAACGAGAAGCCCAGACTTCAGGGACCATGATAGTCGTGAAGCTAAATAGTCTGCAATAAGTTATTATTGTTATTATTATTGTTGTTGTTGTTATTATTATTACTTGCTAAACTACAACCCTAGTAGGAAAAGCAGGATGCTATAAGT
Organism: Palaemon carinicauda; assembly: GCF_036898095.1. Lineage (NCBI taxonomy): Eukaryota > Metazoa > Arthropoda > Malacostraca > Decapoda > Palaemonidae > Palaemon > Palaemon carinicauda. The sequence goes on along the minus strand of NC_090728.1, from coordinate 112,641,146 downwards.
CCCGGGGCCGTAACAAGGAAAATAGCCCAGCGAGGAAAGGAAACAAGGAAAAATAAAATATAAGAACAGTAACAACATTAAAATAAATCTTTCATAAATGAATTATAAAACTATAAGTCCAGCAAGGCCTTCAACCCTTAGGTTAGTGGCTTTTCAGTCTCTCACACTAACAGCTAACTGGGTGTTCTGGAAGCGAAACACTGTTCTGGCGTAAGTGTCTTGGTAGGCACCAGATAGGGGGACGCGACCCATCGCAGCTTTCCCTTGGGGGGAGAATCTCTGTTTCCTCGGAAGGAACGAGAAACCATAGTGGAGAAGGTCTTGAAATAGAAGGAGGCTAACGTCCCCAGACCTACGACTCCTAGGAGACCACCCTAGAAGAGATCTGTCTCGGATAGTGCCGCGACACCCCAAGCATCTACCAGCACTACGAGGAGAGAAGCCCTCGTCCTCCTGGTCCGCAACGCCTCAGCCCCTCCACAGGGGAGCTCCAGCGCCTTCTAGCTCCTTCAGGTCGGGTTACCCCGCCTCTAGGGGAGGCAGGTCAGGCCTCCCCTCTAGAAGAAGGGAGGAGTGGGAGGCTCCCTATCCCCACCCAACCTTCGGGTTGGAGGATGACTCAGGCGTCATTGGCAAGCATGGAGGGCTCAAGGAGCGGAACCTTGGACAGTGTCCTTACTAAAGAAGGGCTACGGACTTCCATTCCTAACGGAACCAACCACGCCTTTTCCGGCCAACTGGATAGATGGCTAGATCCTAAAGACCCGTTAAAGAGGACCGCCCTTCAAGAGGAGGTGTTGTCCATGCTAGAGAAGGGTACCATGGAAGAAGTTCTTCTCCCAGGACCAGGTGTCTGCAGTCGACTATTCCTGGCAGAGAAAGCGACCGGGGGGGGGGAGGCCGGTTATAGATCTGTCAGCTCTCAACAGGTTCGTCAAGATGACGGACTTCTAAATGGACACGCAGAATTCGGTCCTGCTGTCCTTGAGGGAGAAAGCTTGTAGAATTCCATCGACCCCAAGGACGCATACTTCCAGATTCCGGTCCACACCTCGGGTCGGAGGTTCCTCCGGGTGAAATAGGGTTCCCAGTTCCTGCAATTCAGGACCCCCTTTTTCTTTGGTCTGTCAACAACGCCCAAAGTGTTCGTGAGAGTCCCCACGGCTGTCGCAGGGGGGCCCACGAACGAGGCATTCGCCTTAGCAGATACCTGGACGGCTGGTAGCTTCTTCCCGCCTCAAAGGTCCTCTTGGAGGAACAAGGGAGAAGTCTCCTCCAGTTTGGCAAGGATCTGGGGAACTGAATCAACCCGAAGTAGCAAAATCTATCCCCTTCCACCGGAATGAACTACTGGGGAATAACATTAGACCTTTTTTCGGGGAGAATTTTTCCCTTCGGAGAATAAGGTATGACACCTCAGGCTCATTAGTCAGCCGTTCCTACTGTTCACAGACGCCTCCAACCAGAGATGGGGAGCCCTTCCCCTCGACGAAGCGGCACGAGAGACCTGGTTGGAAGGGGACAGACAACTCCACACAATGTCCTGGAGTTGGAAGTAGTCCAGAAGGCATGCCTACACTTCGCAAGTCTGCTAAAGGGGAACTCCGTGGCGTGGATGAGCGACAACACCACGGTAATGGCATACATAAACAAGCAGGGTACTTGTAATCGAAGGAGTTGGGCGATCTCACCATAGAGAATCTCGACTGAGTGATAGGGAATCAAGGGGTGATGTTAGCAAGGTTCTTTCCCGGAAAGTAAATCGCCCTGGCCGACGGCCTCAGCAGAATGGGCCACATAGTAGGGACAAAATGGTCCCTTCCCCCAGGAATAGCCAAGCTCATCATTCAACGATGGGGCTCCCCGGTGGTTGACCGCTTTGCAACAACCTCAACGCCCAACTCCCAGTCTATTGCCCCCCTGTACCAGACCCCGAAAGATTCCTTAGAAGGCTCTTTTCAGAACAAGTGGGACAATCTGGATGTGTACGTTTTCCCCCTTTTCACGCTGATAAGACATGGGCTCAGCAGAATAAAGGTGGCTCGGAGCCTACAGATGACTTTGGTAGCGCCCTGGTGGCTAGACAGAGAGAGTAGTTCGCGGACCTAAAGACCTATCGAGTCAACCGCCGTGGCCTCTGTCCGTCAGGTCAGATCTACTGAGTCAACCGCACTTCCTCAGGTTCCACGACAACCCTCTCTCTCTTCGCCTTCACGCCTGGAGACTATCGAGCGACTCCTGAAGAAGGAGGGGTACTCCTCCTCCACAGCCAAGAGGATGTCCCTATACCTAAGAAAATCCTCTACCGTAGTCTACCAGGCGGAGTGGGCCGCCTTTACGAAATGGTGCGCGACAAAACAAATAAGACCTCTCAAAGCCTCGGTCCCTGACATAGCTGATTTTCTAGTGTACCTTAGGGATAAAATAGGAATGCCAATCCCGGCTATTAAAGGAGTACGAGCAGCCTTAGGCCAAGTCTTTCTCCTGAAAGGCATCGACCTGGGGACCTCAAGACACATAGGGATGCTGATTAGAAGTTTCGAACAATCCTGCCCTCCCCAAGTCAGGAGAGTGCCTAGATGGGACCTGGCCAAGGTCCTGAAAATGTGGTATCGTCCAACCTTTGAACCACTCAGAGATATCGGGGACAAAGGTCTCTCCCTCAAGACAGTCTTCTTGCTAGCCTTAGCTTCGGCTAAGAGGGTAGGTGAGATCCACGGTCTCTCCTACGACGTGGCACACTCCAAAGGGTGGAAGGAGGTATCTTTCAAGTTCGTACCCTCCTTTGTAGCAAAGACTCAGAACCCAGCAGTCTGGGACCCGAGGTTTGAAGGTTTCTCTTTTCCAGCCATCCCCAAGACAGGCAATACGGACGACCTGAAGTTATGCCCGGTCAGGACGATCAGGAAATACCTGGAAAGGACGGCCCATCTCCGTCCGGGTGCCAAGAACCTCTTCGTCTCTTCAGGCGTTAATAAGAAGCAAGTGTCCAAGAACACTATTTCCTTCTGGCTGAGACAAGTCATCACTAGGGCTTATGATGAAGACAAGGTGGCAGTACCAGGCACTCCACGTCCCCATGACATCAGGAGCCTGAGCACTTCCTTGGCCTTTGAGAGAAATATGGCAGTGGGCCAGATCCTGCAGGCCGGCACTTGGTCACACCAGTCGACCTTCACGGCCCATTAACTCAAAGACTACTCAAGAAAGTCTTTGGATGGATTCTCCATTGGGACAGTCATCGCCGCCCTCCAAGCTGTGTAGTGGCAGGCTGGAAGACGTCCCCAACAAGTGAATAGTCTCATCCCTACTTCGTTAGGAGAAGACTCAGTAGAGAAAATGTCAAGAGGTAACCCTAAAATTATAAGCGTAAGTTTTCCCTGCTACCCCCTATCCGCTCTCTGTACCCCCGCATTACGTAGCCCTCCAGGCACCATGTGACTAACCAAGTGGCAGAATGGCTCTCCCGCCTCCTAAAGTGTAAGTCTCCAAAGAGGTAATTCGAGGTAAAGTATTCGTGTCGGAACAAATGAAAAATTTTAAGTAATTTTTATTTTTCCTAACATACTTACCGAGAATTACCTCTGAGTAATGGCCCTCCCTTCCGTCCCCGAGTGCCATTCTTCTATTGCCGAGTCGGGCTAAACGGAGGACTTAATGAGATCCTGTCCCGGGAGGGGCAGTGACCTGCCCTAATCCGGGCCGCAGGAATTATCCTGGCGGCGGGGGTAGGAACTGTCGGGAGCGAGATAGGGGGGGTAGCACGGGAAATCTTGGTCGAGATTGAGAGAGGTCCAAGGACCCTCCAAAGAGGTAATTCTCGGTAAGTATGTTAGGAAAAATAAAAATTACTTAAAATTTTTCATATTTGGTAAATACTGTATATTTTGTAAAGGTGACGAGGTAAAAGACTCTGGTAATATACATAGTTTGCAGAAGTTCCACTCAGATGCGTATAAAAACATTGAAGAAAAGGAAATTTAACTAATTGATGAAGATTTACTATGTATAATAAGAGGACTAGATCTTTTTGCAAGGGAGACCTAATTCCATGAGTGTCGACCCAAGCAGTTTTTAGTGAGACAAATACCTCAGTAGTGTTACACCATCACAGAAACTGAGGAAACAGACAAGAAAAGATGTATAGAGAAAGCATTTTCCCATCTACGATTTTATAAAAAATAAAAAAAAGACGTTATTCACAAAGTTCGGGTTCTAAAACTTTGTCATTTAGAAATGTGTATAATGAGAATCTATGCAACAATAGCAATAATGAACAAGCTTTTGAAATAACTAGTCAATCTCAGGTTGACGATTGAACACTGTTCTGACCTAAAAGGCAGCATCGACCTCTGATCATCCCCATACAAAGGCACACCGATATTTTGTAAATCTTTGGAATCACAGAAAACAATTGTTCTTTCTGCTTGTGATTTGTGAGATGATGACTGGATCAAAGAAGTTAGTCTTGAGCTTTACACTAGATTACTCAATGCCTTCAAAGAAACCAAAACACTTCTACGGCCTACCAAATCTAGTTACGTTCCTTATTATTATTATTATTATTATTATTATTATTATTATTATTATCATTATTATTATTATTATTATTATTATTATTATTAGCTAAGCTACAACCCTAGTTTGAAAAGCAGGATGCTCTATACCCAGAGGCTCTAACAGGGAAAATAGCCTAGTGAGGAAAGGAAAAAAGGAAAATAGAATATTTTAAGAATATTAATAACATTAAAATAAATATCTCCTGTATAAACTATAAAAACTTTAACAAAACAAGAGGAAGAGAAATAAGATAGAATAGTGTTCTCGAGTGTACCCTCAAGCAATAAATTCCTGCTCATGTTCTACAATCTGTATTTACACTAATGTGTGGTAAGAGGGACCCATCAGATCGAGAATGAATATTAGTACTAACAGTTAGTCAAGATATGTGTAAACAGGTGGACAGTGGAAGATGAAAACGCATATCCTACTATGTATGACACTCCGCCATCTCTTCATATCCAAACAATCAACTATTTTCCTAAACAAACTAGGTAATTATGAGTCCCATGCTTTTTCTTTTGAATTGGAAACAGTCCTGGCATATACATGGTTAAAAGTGTTTCAGTTATCAGTAATAGTGATGTGGTTAAGGATCAACCTGAAGGAACAGTGTTTCATGGCGACCGAGACAACTTTGATCAGCTGGCGTCTGAGGTTTAAGGAACTGGATCAGTTCAAAGCACAGTTGGAATCTGCATGGAAGAATTTGGATTCTGTAAAGATGATGGCCTGAAATTAGTCCCTCGTATGACTGAACCCATTCCAGAGAAGATTCAAAAGTCCATTTTAAGAGTTTCCACCATACTACCGGAGAAAGTGACATGAAGAACCAACCCTCATAGACCCCTCGAACTGTGCTGAAAATTCCAGCATCAAGATTCAGATTTTCTTTTATATTATTGCTTGTCATAT
>NC_090728.1:112620671-112623171 GCF_036898095.1 Palaemon carinicauda | reverse complement strand
TAAAACAATGAAACACTAAAATAAGAAATAAAGAACGGTATTTCTCATCACAACAAAACTCAAAGACATTAACATTTGAATAGATGAACATCGCTAGATGGAGAGCTTTTCTTGCCTCCTGAGGCATCTCACAGCCTTTTCTTTGTCACTTACATTGAGAACCTGAGCTTTCAATAGAATTTTGGCTAAAGTCGTACATGCTGCATTATTAGTAGCTAAAGGTGCATCTACAAAAGATAACACTTCAGCAAAATGAAAGCGCCAATGCATTTTAGTCATGGCATGCAAATTATAGGCATTATGTACAAAAAAGACAGTTGAAATAGTTGGCACACTCAGTCCACCTCTATTCAAATGATCTAAGAACTCAGATGACACCTCGTTACCATCTTCATCATCCATGATATCCTCCATACTAGTGCTATTACAATATTTATGAACAAGGTATCCAGCCAAATATACAACTTTATGCTTAAGGTTATCAGCAGACCTCAAGAGCTCCCGAGTGTCTTGAGGAGTGATCTCGTCAATGAGCTCACTTCGCTCATCTGGATTTATGGAAGAAGTACAATTCTTGATGCAATCAAGCACACTGAAGACTTTCCTGGCTTGTGTACTCATAGGTGTTTACCTGTTCAGTTATGGATCTAATCTGGGACCATTTTGAGAGCAAGCTGTTCTTTTGCAAAGGAAAAAGTCGTTTAGGCACCTCAACTCTATTCAAGAATAGGAATCCAAAAGGTGAGTTGACTTGTTGTAGATGAAAGAACTGCTTGACAGTTTGCCCAGTAGCGTCAGTTCTTGATAGGTAGAGATCTTTCTGGTCTTTTATGACGTTAAAACCAGGAAAATAGGAGCTAATTTTGGTGCGAAATTGGTCGAAATCTCGGATTTTGTCTGCAGCCTCAGCAGCTGCATGCACCTTTTTAGCTCTTGATTGTGACGTAGAAGATGATGTTGGGCGTGGGGCTGAGGTAACCTGCTTCAAAGCTGATTTTGGTATTCCAGGAAATATTGATGGAGGTTGTTTGGGTCGCTTGCCACCCTTAACTGACACCCATTCACAATTGAAATGTGTCTCACAAATATATATCTCCTTCAAGCGTCTCAAGCTTTCTTTCTCATTCGGCATTGCCAATATCCATCTCTCCCTCTCCTCAGGATCTTTTGGGAAGGATATGACTTTTACATAAGGTGTCCCATCATAGTTCCCTTTACAACCAAAGCAGCTACAGTGACGTGGCATATTGTGAGATCACCAGCTGGACCGTTTCTATAACAAAAACAGAAACAAAACACATTAGTCAGTGAGATTTGAACAGAAAATGGGATTTACATAGAAAACGAGATAAAAACAGGAAAAGTTGTGGGAGCAAAATGATCTTGAAATTTGAAAATACATAACATATGTCAATTTAAAAAAAAATCAGGCATGAAGTCTCTCAGACTCAAGTTAAAAACCCCGAGGTCCTGACGTTCCAGTCCTTCCTTAAAGGAGTCTATGATAAATATATATATACATGTGTGTGTGTATATATATATATATATATATATATATATATATATATATATATATATATATATATATATATATATATATATATATGCATATACAGTATATATAATTGTAGATATATATATATATATATATATATATATATATATATATATATAGATAGATATATATGTATATATATATATATATATATATATGTATATATATATATATATATATATATATATATATATATATATATATATATATATATATATATATGATAAATTTTGCACATTTTTACGTGTTTTTCATATTCAAATAAGCCATATATATTTTTGATACATTAATGTCTTGATTCTCTTAACGACCTCGGGATCAGAGCCCCAGGCGAAATCACACAAAGAGAAGAGCTTGGCTCCGGCCGGGAATCGAACCCTGGTCGGCAAGCTTGTATAGACAGTGACTAAGCTACTTGGCCACGAAGAAAGATAAAAGTCAATGACAATTCTTCTGTACTTTATACCTGTCGAATTCAGGTATTTTGTACTTAGAATTGAAATCAACCCATCTTCACCATCGTAGCTAATTGGTAGTTTGTTACTTGGCATTCAATTAATGATAAATTTTGCACATTTTTACGTGTTTTTCATATTCAAATAAGCCATTTATATTTTTGATACATTAATGTCTGGATTCTCTTAACGACCTCGGGATCAGAGCCCCAGGCGAAATCACACAAAGACAAGAGCTTGGCTCCGGCCGGGAATCGAACCCTGGTCGGCAAGCTTGTATAGACAGTGACTAAGCCACTTGGCCACGAAGAAAGATAAAAGTCAATGACAATTCTTCTGTACTTTATACCTGTCGAAAAAAATACCTGAATTCGACAGGTATAAAGTACAGAAGAATTGTCATTGACTTTTATCTTTCTTCGTGGTGGCAAGTCTGCAGAGCTGTCCAAATTTAATATATATTGTCATATATCGTCCTTCAAGAAAGGAC
>NC_090728.1:112603171-112613171 GCF_036898095.1 Palaemon carinicauda | reverse complement strand
ATAACAGAAGCTAGAATCAGCTAAGGCAAAGAAAAGAAAACCTATAGATAAGAAACCAGGCATCCATTGCCCTTCTCTTTGGCCTGCCCAACACACCATTTAAAAAGATAAGAGGAAGAAAATAAAATAACATTGAATAGTGTGTCCGAGTGTACCCTCAAGAAAGAGAACTCTATCCCAAGATAATGGAAGACAATGGAACAGAGGCTATGGCACCACTCAAGACTAGATAACAATGGTTTGTTTTTGGAGTGTCCTTTTCCCAGAAGAGCTGCTTACCATAGCTAAAGAGTGTCTTCTACCAAGAGAAAAGTAGCCATTGAACAATTACAGTAGAATAATTAGCCCCTTGAGTGAAGAAGAATTATTCCGTGATTTCAGTGGTGTCAGGTGTATGAGGAAAGACGAGAACGTGTAAAGAATAGCCGTAACCAGAGAGAAGGATTCAATGTATTGCTGTCTGGCCAGTTAATGGATCCAATAACTCTCTAGCAGTAGTACCTTAACGTGTGGCTGGTGCTTAGGCCAACCTACCACCTATATAAATATAATTATAAATATATATACATAAATATATATATATATATATATATATATATATATATATATATATATATATATATATATATATATATATATATATATATATATGGTCAGTGCATAGTTTCATATATAACAGAAGCTAGAATCAGCTAAGGCAAAGAAAAGAAAACCTATAGATAAACAACCAGGCATCCATTGCCCTTCTCTTTGGCCTGCCCAACACACCATTTAAAAAGATAAGAGGAAGAAAATAAAATAACATTGAATAGTGTGTCCGAGTGTACCCTCAAGAAAGAGAACTCTATCCCAAGATAATGGAAGACAATGGAACAGAGGCTATGGCACCACTCAAGACTAGATAACAATGGTTTGTTTTTGGAGTGTCCTTTTCCCAGAAGAGCTGCTTACCATAGCTAAAGAGTGTCTTCTACCAAGAGAAAAGTAGCCATTGAACAATTACAGTAGAATAATTAGCCCCTTGAGTGAAGAAGAATTATTCCGTGATTTCAGTGGTGTCAGGTGTATGAGGAAAGACGAGAACGTGTAAAGAATAGCCGTAACCAGAGAGAAGGATTCAATGTATTGCTGTCTGGCCAGTTAATGGATCCAATAACTCTTTAGCAGTAGTACCTTAACGTGTGGCTGGTGCTTAGGCCAACCTACTACCTATATAAATATAATTATAAATATATATATATATATATATATATATATATATATATATATATATATATATATATATATATATATATATATATATGTGTGTGTGTGTGTGTGTGTGTGTGTGTGAGTTTGTGTGTATATATACACATATGTGTGTGCGTGTAGATTTTTACCTCCACATATGTAATTAATTTTACAGTATTTTCTTTTATTTCTTTAAATAACTTGTCAGTCTAGTACTGAACAAGAGGATTACATATGTGAGGAAAAATATTACGGCTATAAGGTTTTATTTCTCGATAAATAAAACTGTACCGCCTGCAAAAATACTTGAATGATTGTACTTTTTTACTTTATATTTATGAATGACAAGCTCGATAAAGAGCAGGAGAGAGAGAGAGAGAGAGAGAGAGAGAGAGAGAGAGAGAGAGAGAGAGAGAGAGAGAGAGAGAGAGAGATCCAATCACATATAATCCACCATCGTCTGTATATTGTTTTTTTTTGTTTTTTTGTGGAGCCTTTTCCTCTTTCTTAATGCGGACATGTAACTGCAATCAGAAAGGTCATTTCACATTTTGAAAATAATTTTATCCGAACATCGTACCTGTTAATGAAACAACTAGGGAGTGGCTTGTTCTCTTGGAGCTTTATGCAGCCGAGGTTCAATTATGCAGTCGATTGCTTTGGGAACATATTTGGATGAAGTTTTAAGACTATTCTTATATATAAATATATATGTGCATGCATCTGTTTGCGTATTTATTTATTCAAACACAGACCTACACAGTCACAAATACACAAACACACACACACACACACACACACACACACATATATATATATATATATATATATATATATATATATATATATATATATATATATATATATATATATATATATATATATATATATATATATATATATATATATATTCCATTTATGCTTTTTTGTTCATAGGATTTTAACGTATTTATCATTTTAAGGCTTCTAACAACCGCTATCAAATACCTGCCAGATACCTAAATCACTACGTAAGTCAACAGAGCTACTAGTGGCTATTATTTAACGATTGGTATGCCAGAATCCAAAGACTCCAACGCAGTGGTAATAAGCAGTTCTACCTGGACATTGCTGTCCTTAGGTGTGCCAATGGACTGGAATACTAATTTTCCGTGTGAGTTGGGGGAAATGACCCGAGAAGGTGGATGAACCTCTTCCCTTTAGGCCAATAGTAATGTCGCCTTTATTCCTTTCGGATGCTGGGTAATAATGTACCATCACACTCGTCTTCTGTTGTGCGAAAATTACTGAATGTTCGAGAGGGGCTTATAGCTCAAAACCTTTGCCAATAACCTGAGTAAAATGATAAATCCTGTAGTTTGAATGCAGGCAAATATATTACAGAAGGGACGAGATTCGTTGGAATATGTTTGTTTATGGAGAGAAACTTGTTTGATATGTCATTTATTGGAAGTGAGGGAGTGCGGAACTGAGTAAGAGTAGATTGACAGATTGTAGTGGGAACGAGATGCAAGGAAGGATGTATTATTAAGCAGTACAAATATTGTGTTTGAAATTCAGTAGAAAATGGAAGTGGTGTCACAGTGAGAGAATAAAATTCATTAATGGTACACAGATAAGTTTCTTAGGAGCTGCTGTTTCTGTATCTGGATGGCTTCGGTGAAATATATTTAGCGATTTGATTAAAAATGTTATTTGAGATATAAACCGATATTATGTTTAATAAGTTTGAAGTATGAAGTTATTTTTTTAATAAGAATTTTTATAGTTGTATTGATATATGTTTTAAAAGAGGCTTCGCTAATTGTTTTTATTATCTCATAAATAAGGTTCAAGTACTTCTGATAAGTAAAATCTTTTTAGGGCAAGTGTTACCAAAGGAAAGTTGATGAAGTAAGTGTATTTTAATGACCGAATAAAAAACAATAATTGAAGGTATATCACTTTACTTGGTTGATACTATAGTAAATGTATTATTCTTTTAAAGTTTAATTTTTTTTAAATGCCCTTATGTGAGAAAATTTGGGAAGTTTAATTAACAATGAAAGATAAATTAATTTATATGGCAATGCTGTAATTTTCTTAAAATTAGTTCAGAAAAGGACATGTTTGTTTGGAAAATTGGGTGTCAGAAATACGTATATTTGTATGAACATAGACATTGGAAAATAACAAATACAATATTCATTGAATTGATAGATGAGAAAGAAATACAGGCTTGTGATCATTATCTGGTTGAATCACAAGCGAAACTGGATTTTTTCTGAATAATAACCATCTGAATCTACTTTATAGATTTGAGTTAAACAGATGATTTAAAAGTGAAGTGATCAAAATAAGATCTATAGCGAACATATATGAATGAATTACTGATTTTAGTGATATCCAAGAATAGGGGACTTTAAAAAGAGTATACTGCATGGGGATACACATTTGAAAGAAATGAGTGTTCTGAAACCAAGGAATACATGTCTGGTAAAAAAAAAAGGGGGGGGGAGAGATTTTCATTAAAGGAAAAAGTAAATTGTCAGAGGTGCGGATGCAAGGCAGAAGAGATCTAAGTGTTTAAGAAATAAGATAAAGTATTCAGTATTGTAAATAAGGGAAATGTATGCAGAGACATTTCCTAGTATCGAAGAATTAACAAATTACTCTATATAAAAAGGAAATTAGGAGGTGAAGCATAAAAGAATGTATCTAGTTTTACATTATTAAAGCCAGCATATCCTCTATATAACAAAGAGAAAGTGTCTGGCTGTATATGTATGTATATATATATATATATATATATATATATATATATATATATATATATATATATATATATATATATATATATATATATGTGTGTGTGTATATATATATATATATATATATATATATATATATATATATATATATATATATATATATATATATATATGTATATATATATATATATATATATATATATATATATATATATATATATATATATATATATATATATATATATATATGTGTGTATATATATATATATATATATATATATATATATATATATATATATATATATGTATATATATATATATATATATATATATATATCTTGCCACGTTCAGGTGAGAGAAATTAGTCATACCCTGGTGATAGGGGGTACCCCGAGAATTACGCTAAAAAACCACACATTCCTACAAGTTGCTGAACCAGCTGGTTGTATTTAGGAAAGGGGGAGGGTGTGAACAATTGAATCTGTGAGTATGCGTGTGAGTGCATATCTATCTAAATATTTAGACGTAATTTTTGACACCTCGGGTACACTAGTATTATATACTTAATGAAGGAAAACACCAAAAGAGCAGTGATGGAACTAAAAGACTGGGTAATGGAGAAATCTGTAATGCACGTACGGCAAGTAACGAATATACAAATAAAGAATACCCTCAATGTGTTCTTTTATTTTGGGAACTATGTAACCTTTATCTTACTCCAACCACGGTGTCAAAGACTTTAGATGTCAGTATGCCAGAAAACCTCAAATCAATCAACCAATTAATCCAACCAAATTAAACATCAAAATCAGTAAAATGTACCACGCTAATTTCAACTCTACTTACAATACCGTAATCATGATGTTAATTTTTAAGCCAGTATCAATATCATTGACAAATGCTGTTAAATGTCACATGCAATTGTCACCCCCATACGACTGCTTGAGAACCTATAAATACCTGTGTTATTGCTAAACATATTTAGTTTTTCAAGAGCTCGTATTATCCTTATTCCTCCTTCACTCCCGTCACATTGACCCACAGAGTTCCTCGAAAATCACAGCTCACCTACCAGCTCTTACTCGTCCCCACTTTTGTCACCTGCTTCCTCCGACCTCGCTCTCTACATCAGCACGTCCACTGATGCCTATGTCAAGAGATACGTACGCCTACAGATGCCTACGCCCACATCATCTCTTTGTATCCCAACATCTTCCTCACAGGACTACGCCAGAGGGCACGGTATCTATCACCATAGCAAGATGATGGGGGTATTTACAAGATTCAGACGTTTGGCCCCAGACCGTCTAACAGCTGCTAAACGCACATTCACCGAAAAGGAATAAATGTGCCTTTGTCAAAAGGCCCCAAGCCCATGGTTGTCGCCCATGCACATCATCATGAAGAAGCATGGACCCCTTTGCCCTTTTGAGGATTACAGGTTTCTTAAGATCCAGACGGAGCCAGACCACTACCCTCTCCTCAACATCACTGACATCACCATTTACCTACACAGTGCTAAAGTATTTTTTACCCTCGACCTACTGAAGAGGTAATATCAGGTGCCCAGAAACTCGGAAGACATTCCTAAGACCGCCATCGCCCACCTATTCGGCACTTGACATCAATTTCATCTCGCTCTAAATTTGGACTACTCCTAACTTTCCTTACTCTTGGAGAAAAGTTCATTTTTTCCACAAAGGAAAAATAGTCTTCTTCAGGGGTTCATTTCAGTCCGAAGATTCTTTCACAATCGGAATCTATCACACTAGCGTAACAATACTCATGATATCTACTGTCAATCGAATTTTTCATCTGAAAAATCCACAATCAAGTATCTTATTACCATCATGTATCAGACTGGAAGCATTAATAACATGATCAAAGGAGTACAACGCATCATCCACATATGCATTATCGATACTCATATGTTGCACTTCACTTCCGAGTGTTCCCTTCCAAACTTTTCTACTGCACGTCTCAATTTCAATGTAGCTATCGTGCCACTAGTTTTATCCCTGGACATTACTGCAGTAAAGACGTAATGATCAGGTGGTCGATTGCTATCTAAGTCTCTTCATTTGAACCTATGAGTGTGCTCATCTAATGTAGTAATTTTGACACCATGATACATTTTTTGTTACATCTCCAGCCAGCACTATGGTTGTCTTGTCTGAACCTAAATAAAACTCCTATTGAACTGTTCAAGGTATCAGGTTCCTTGGCAGAAGAGGGAAATACAATACACAGAGGGATTGAACTCGAATCCAGCTCTAACACTCATGATGATGAATATAATAAATTAGCCCTTATAATCTCATGACTTCCTCATCACTCAATTTCCTTGCTACCCCTTAATTGGCCATGTATTCAGTTTCCTTCCGATATTAGTAAGCATATTCACCACCAAGTTTCTTAAGTCTGTTCTCAGTTGTTCTTAATCTGGCACTTGCTACTTTTAAATTACTTTTCAGCTGATTTGGATCATTTATCCATGGATAGCTTGCTACCCAACAATTTTGTCTCATTATATATCAATCCTTCACTAATGAGTGACAATTCCTTTTCCTCTTTTAAACTTATGCAGCTGGGTTTAGGACAATCTCTATGCATACACTTGATAGATTGGTGATCACAACTTATTCCTAATTCCTCTATGGCCAAAAAAATTATCTCATTTGTTCTTCAAAGCATCATCCAAGTCAATGCTAATTTCATTCAAATTTACTGCACTAGTCACCTCATGGACTCTCATAAGTGTATAGCTACTAGTGTTAGGGCGACCAGTAACTTCATCATGTCTACCTCTCATGCCAAATCCAAACTGATTTTCTAACAATTGGAGACCATTGTTGGTCTGAATAACCCTTGGCAACAGCTCACAGTAATGAGTTTCTTTAAGCATATCAATTTTACCTTGTGGCAGATCAACATCAGACAATGATATTCCCATAACAAGTTCTGGAATTTTAGACAGATCAACTTTCTTGATTTGGAACGATACCTCATTGATATCAACAGCATCCACCCTCCAAATTTTACCGGTCGTGTCGGTTAATGATACACTATATTCCCTTTTATACTGATGTTCAATGGTACTACTCACCTTAATCATAGTCAGAGTAATCTCTCGACCTTTCAATCCCAATTTCTTGGCTGTACTATGAGTTATCAATGAAATATCAGATCCTGAATCCCACAAAATAGTAATAGATTGATTTTTCTCTCTACAATACTGATATTTAATAAGGTAGTGAATGTCTTATCTAATATGGCATTGTGAAAAGTGCCTTCTAATCCATCAGGGTGCAAAAGTGAATGATGATTACGTTTACACAACCCTCGGCCTAGAATGTGCACATCACATAGTTTACCAGTTTTGCAATTGCCTGCAGCAAGATATCCCCCCAGACACTGAAAGCATATGCCATTATTTTTTATCATCGCAAACCTCTCTTTACTAGTACAACCTTAAAAAAGTAAGTCTGTGATATCATGGCCTGTTAAGGTGTGCAACAAACATCCATCACTTTTGGTATCTGCCTTATTTCCAGCTCTTTTGGTCATCGTTAAATTTATGATACAGGACTCAAATTCTTTATACTTGATCTGCCGTTCTTCATTCATTCTCTTCACCAACTTCACCTAGTCTGAATCAGTATCACTATCACCAGCACTATTGCCACCATGTACAGTAGCTTTGTTGTCACCACTGCTGTTCCTTGCATTAGAACTCATGAATTCCAAGACTTTTCTTTCCCTTTGCAAAAATTTCTACAACTCTGGAAACAGATCACTTGTTACAGTAAGTTCATTCGCTTTCATAACCTAGTCTCTTTTCTGAAGTGAAAGCAGAACTTTCTCAATATGACTGACCACATTGGCAGTATTTAATTCATTACAAAGATGAACTTTCTTTAAATTCAGCCAGTACTATTCTACCTGATTAACCCTTTTAATAAACCCTTTAACATCACCATCAACTATTTTCTTTAGAGATTTGAGATCACTAACAACTAAATCCACTATCTTTCTTGAATTTCCAAATTTATGGTCCAGACGTTTGAACAATTCATCCCAATCAACCTCATAGCCTTGCACAGCCTGAAGGGCTTCCCCCGCAAGACACATCTTAAGAGCATAGGGATCATTACGGTATACAATAGTGACTAATTTTTTGTAATCTTTCTCAAAGTTGAGATAATCTCTTAAGATTGACCTCAAATTTGGGTATCTTGAATTTCTTAAATTTAATATTTGGTTTATTCATGGTTGTCTGAAGATTATTTTCAATTTTATATATTACAGCATATACAGCATTCTTAATTCTATCATTACCTAAGATATATTGTAGTGCTTCCTGTTCCAGTATATCTTCTAGACAGTTGTCACATATAAGCTTTATCACTTCATCATTTGTATTTTCTAAACCTTTAAAAGCTTCTAGTTCTTCCTCAAAATTGGCCTTTAACACTGATAATTCATCACCTCTATCCACTCTTGATCAACACAGCGTCACCATCCTAGTGAGTCTCCCCTTGGCGGTAGCCCTTCATCTCTTCAGAGCATCTAAATCCTCTTGTACGCCCATGATGGCTCGAAGTTGAAATGCATTGCTGGTATTCAAGGATGGACCACAAGTTGTAACAGTAGCTTATTCTTCCACAATGGGTTTCAACCTGTAAAATTGGTATAGACATAACAAACATATTACATTTGTGGCCAGTCACCACTATCATTACAATGTCCAATTATATATACAATACCCACAATTCAAATACAACATTGCCTTAACAATAAAAATAATTCTCATTTTAGATCCACCTAAATTAAATTTACATGCAATGTGACAAAATTTATAAATCGATCAATAAGTAGTTCAGTAGTAGCTATAATATATCATTTATTAATTCCATATACTTTACTGAGCAGTAGATAATTATATATCTGATCAGTCATACTACCGTACAGTCACTCACATAAGTTGGTGGATGTTTAGGAGTTTGAGATTGATTGATTGATTTAGAGTTTGAGAGAGATTTCCATTTGACACCTGTCGTCCAGAAAGAGGTGAAATGGAAATCTCTCTCAAAACACCCGGACATCCACCAACTTATATGAGTGACTGTACCTAACCTATCCTATATAACAGACTCATCATCAAGAGACACAACAACAAATTTACTCACTTCGATGGCTACACTATATAACCACCTTGAATCCTAGTAGTTGCCCACTTTCCCCCACCACAAATCCTCCATAAGCTTCGGTCACTGTACATCACCCAGGCTAAAAGTTTTACATTCCCTAAGTATATATATATACATTAATGCCTAGCAAACCTCCCCTGGTAGGAAGAGGATGGTTCCTCCTCGTAACATGGCGCAACATGTATGCCATTGCTCTGTAATTATTACTATTTACAATCACTACAGTTATCCACTGCTCAAAAAGATTACATGAATACATACCCTCATATCACATCTCCATCACCCACTTGCACTAACGTTTCCCATCACAACAGTGACAGCGACCTAATCCTGTCAGTTGACTTCGAGCAGAGAAAAACGAAAATGAACCTGAGGTGCGCAACGCATCACCCAGTCGACTCCAGACGGGGAAACAAAAGACGTGCAAGATGCATAATGCGGGAGCTCTGTTCTTGTGATATTATATACATTTTCTCCTTACGTATACAGTAACATTATAAAAAAAATTCTAATGATACGGTCTTCTTAATACTAAGATGATAGTAAAAAGACCTCTGTTGTGCTTGTTTGTGGTCTCAATGCTCACAGTAAGTACTGGTTGAATTAAATTTCTCATACGGATTGCTATGACTTAAGAACTTTAGTCTTTGGTTCTGAATTCAGCTGTGAACAATTCATAAATGAGACTACACACAAGTTTATTAATTGCTGGGATCTAGTATAGGAATTTATGGTATTCTTTGGGATAATTGTCTCGTCCATTGATATTTATATTATATGCACAAAAGGAGTTTTGCTTTGAAAAGAATC
>NC_090728.1:112583171-112585671 GCF_036898095.1 Palaemon carinicauda | reverse complement strand
TTAATAAGAGTCTAGAATGTGTCTAGGTATGACTGATCATACCAAAAGGAAAAGGAATAAATTGTTTTAAAGCATGAAAAACGTGTCTCAAAAGCACCAAGGCGACCAACTCATATTCATAAAGTGCGTGAGCTCATGGATTAGAGTATCAAACAATCTTCCCTGGGAAAATAATGCAAATATATTCGTGTTTCCGCCCATTCCTTTTATGTGGAATTTAGTGAGGAGTGGTAAAGAATAGCGCAAGAGTATTGCTAGAGCAAGAGGAAAACAATAAAACGTATCAGTTTAGGCTCGTGAGTAATCAAGAACGTGTTTTTATAAAATAGCTCTCCAAGACCACCGATAAAAAAAAAAAAAAAAAAAAACGCACTTAATCTCTCTCATCGATATCTGTCAAACGAAGTTATCCTCTGCTGTGAGAACTAGAGACTGCCTGGTAGGGAATCTACATATATTAGTGAGAGAATATGTTACTATCTCAGAATCGTTACAGACTCTTTCAGTCTCTAACTTCAAAGGATTCGACAACAGCAATAGAAATACGAGAAATGAATATGAAAATAAAATCGCCCAAAATACCACGCTTATTCACAAAGTTAAGAAAATCAATGTTGCAACCCCTTTACTTTCAATGACTAAAATTATTTCGAGATATTGATATCAAGAAGGAACATTCTAGTGCAAAGCAATAAAATACTTAAATGGAGAGTTGGCTACATATCTTCAATCGCTAAAATGCTGTTGATACGATGACTTTGGGCTCAACATGTCGCAAAAGGGCTTGCTGCTTCTCTTCGTCACTGATATGACAAAATTTTGGAGATAGGCGTTTGTCTTCTGAAGGAGAGACTCCTATCCAAACCTAACTCTAGCGGATTTCTGGTTTTATTAACGCTTTCGTTCCTCTCCTTTCCCTACCTTTTTGCTTTCAGCTTCTGCAGCATAACTGTGAGTGGAGCTAATTTTGACGTTGCAATATGAGGAGTATTTTGTCATCTTGCATGATTGGTTCCCTTTAAAGTGCCCACTTCATCCACGCCATAGGAGCTTCTAGACAATTTTTCTGGTGCCATATGAACCCAATGTGACACCATATAACAAAATCATGGCTTGAGAAACCTACATAGTAACGCTTCCAGAAAGAAAAGGATTTTCATAGAAACTAAGTCTATCCTCGATGTACTGCCGACAGTAATAAAGCGGATGCATCCTTTGACCAAACACCAGCAGGATTTCTTCTTGGAAAGGAAATACACTCCTATTTATAAACCATCCTTTGACACCATGCATCTACCAATGATACGATATCAAAGCACACAGTTTTTCATTCTGCAGTAAGCGGATTGCAGGTGGTACACAAAGGCACAGTGCGAATATTAGATTTTGAGACCCAAAATTCATAAAAGGCCCATGGAGACTTACAACCGTGTACATTTCCCACTTGGATACCAAGATTGAATTAGGATTTATATCAAATCAGCTGGCAGGTCTTTTTTTATGCCAAGAGACTTAACGTTAAAAAAGATTATTTAGGATTATACTTCTGTATTAGGATAGAATGAGACGCTCGAAAACTTTAAAAAAAAAATTAAGTGACAAAAATACAGCTTTCAAAGCAGTTCTGTTGATATTGATTCAATTTTTGTTCTTAACATCAAAATCATTAACCAAAAAGTCCTTGAACCTCGCGAATGCCAGTGGAATGTACAGTATATAGAGAAACCGGAATCCTTTTGATTACTGGAAAATAGGCTTTTGTGGATAGTAAAGAAAAGGAAGCTGAACTCTGTTTATTCTTCATAAATGAACATTTGATACCGATAATAATGTCTTAATCTCATGCAATTGATTTACTGATATTAAACACTTTTACAAAAACAAATAGCACAATCAAAATAATTGTAAGTTCTGCTAACCGTTAGTACTCTGTTCTTCTACATAATTGCTAGTACTTGCGCAAGGTAAAGATGGTTTTGATCCACTGGTCTAGTGTGCATGTATAAATAACAAAAAAATCCTTCTCTTGATGAGCAGAAATAGCAATGTATCATTTTGGATCGTTTTAGAAGTCCAATAAACTTTCTATTAAAGAATATTACTAAGATAATTTCTCAGGCAACAAGACAGGCCACAAAAAAAGCGGTTATTTAAAACTTCACAATGAGGTTGGACTGATAATGAGTTTCAGATTTTTCCCTTTTACATTACCTCAGTATCCATAATAAATAGTACAGTTTCCAATATAGTACCGCGAAAATAAGAGATTTAGAAATCTTTAAGACCATGATGAAGAAAGGAAAGCTCCAAACTCATCCATATCACTGTAGTTATCACCGCATACAATAGCATCTTAAAAAAAAAAAAATGTAAATTACGTTTTGATAAAAGAAATACTAAAGATATTCCTGTTGATTTTCCAAATGCCTTCATTTAAGCCGATTGTTATTACATTACAAATCTTTGCAACAAGTACTTATTACTGTTATTATTACTATTA
>NC_090728.1:112576783-112579283 GCF_036898095.1 Palaemon carinicauda | reverse complement strand
ATATATATATATATATATATATATATATATATATGTATATATATATATATGTGTGTGTGAGTATATATATTATATGTATATGTATATATATATATATATATATATATATATATATATATATATATATATATATATATATATATATATATATATATATAAACATAATTTACCCATCTCTGTTAGTCTGTTAATGGTAACTGTTATTTTGTAATTCGACAGAGCACAATGTTACATGTAATGAAAAATTCCACCAAATTGTGAAATTTCTATAACCGAGCATGCCACTAAGCAAGAACGTCACGTACATATTCATATTGTTATATACCTTTAAAACATATATCTGAAGGTACTCTATTTAATGGGAAAAAACGTATTATGAACCTCTATGGCCAGTGGTTATGGACATCCAAGAAAAGAGGAAGAAGCATTAGACGTCTGAAGAGACTTGAGCCGTTATTCCAGCTTTGTCTCGGCGTATGAAAGAATCTCAAAGTGAAATGGAAGTTGCCCTTTAGTGTGACTAATGCTTGCTGTATGTCAACATGCAAGGGGATATAAACTCTCTCTCTCTCTCTCTCTCTCTCTCTCTCTCTCTCTCTCTCTCTCTCTCTCTCTCTCTCGCTTTCATATAATGAAAAATTCCAACAAGATGAGAAAAACTACATAACAAGAGATGCCGCTAAATGAAGATGTCATAAACATACCTTTCTCACTTATATGAGTCGTTATATACCTTAACAGCTTGTATTTGAGGGTACTCTGCTTAATGGGAAGAACATAGCATGAACCTCAATGGCCAGTGGTTAAAGATTTTTTTTTTTTTTTTTGAATGAGCAGGGAACTTGAGACGTCAAGAAGGCTTTGTCTCAGAGTAAAAAAACTCTTGGAGCGAAATGGAATTTACCATTAATGTAACTTTAACGTTTGCTGTAAATAAACTTGCAAGGGGAAATGAACTGGCCCTCGCTCTCTCTCTCTCTCTCTTTCTCTATCTGGCTGGCTCTGTATGTCTGTCTCTGCATGTGTGTGTGTATTTGTGACAGAGAGAGAGAGAGAGAGAGAGAGAGAGAGAGAGAGAGAGAGAGAGAGAGAGAGAGAGAGAGAGAGAGAGAGAGAGAGCATTTCTTCTCATTAACTTTTAAAATTTTCCTTTCATTAGTGCATAACAATGAATTGCAATGATGATACATTTTTTCGTGTTTGTTCCATTTAATTGTAACTCCATTCAGCCAAGAATAAAATATTCCCAGAAGCTTTTTCTTCCCTTCCCTCCATGAATATGTTCTGGCTTTACTCTCTGCTGACCAGCAAAAGGTAATCAATTGAATGTAACTTTTGCTGATGGTGTAATAATGGTTTGCCTGTATCCATAAAAGTAACGTCCTCTACTATCAACATAGAAACAGAGCCACTGAGATAAACTGTAATTGAATATTTAGCTAAAATGTAATTTTTTTTAATTCATGCTAGATTGGCTACAGTTATTTCCCTCGATGATGGACGACCGAGAAACAAGGACGCAGCCTTTCATGAATACAAGCATATTTTTGCAGGTTTCTTTCTCGTAAGTGAAAATTATATTTAATAAAAAATGTATACCTGCATTCCGATCAACAACGCATATCGTAAATATGCGTGAAATGTTGGAAGTTGTTAATGAATACACACACATGCTCGTATATCATCATCATCATCATCATCATCATTCATGAACAGTTCACTAAAGGACAAAGCCCTCAGACCATAAAAAGAACCATAGACACACAAATACATACATATATATATATATATATATATATATATATATATATATATATATATATATATATACACACACAAAAAATGCAGCCGTTTATAGTTTACTATAGAACAGAGGCCCCAAAAATATTTACTTATTCATGTCAGGAGTTTGGGCAGTTTTCATCACCACGCTCGCCACTGCAGTATGGTAATGGTGGAAGACTTTTGTCTGATCACTCACAACAAAACAACTTACTATGGGTGTTATCGAAAGGTAGCTGTTAGGCACTACCAGAAAGGCTAGGAGAATGTAAGTGACTTTATTCAATAAGATAACGAGCTTATATAAAAGCAGTCTAGCACAATAATGGCACAAAATTTCAACAATGTGAAACATGCAATGTCAAGCTTAAACCGGTTTTCTATTATCAGTGCGTAAGAGAGTGAGAGATGAAAATAAAGCAAAAACATTACAGTGTGTCAGGATGTATGAAACACGTGTGACACATGGCTTCCTCATTAAAAAAAAAGACATACATGTGAAATAGGGTGGCCTGCTCTAGAGAGGTGAGCTGTAGGTGGGTCATCTTGCTGAAGATATGCAGGTTTTAGGCGATCAATGGAGACACACTCTTCTTTACCACAATGTTCATCAAGAAAGCCTTTGGTTTGTGATGAATATTGAAGAAATGGCCCTCGTAAGGGGGCGTCAACGCTGTCTTACTAGTTTCTGTAAGTATGAAGATATGCATCATGTTGT
>NC_090728.1:112559283-112569283 GCF_036898095.1 Palaemon carinicauda | reverse complement strand
CTTATTAAAATATATACCAGTAATTTTTGCTTCTTTAATTTGAAAGGAAATTTTTCATAGAAAAATTATCTAAATAACGGAACATGTTTTCGAGCTATGACAAATATGAAGCTTCTTAAGATATAAAAATGTCATCTGCTGAATAAAGTTTGAGTCTGTGATTTCTTTAATCCCTTACTCTAATTTATTAGGAAATTTGGTTCCCAGTCCATTCAAAGTATCAATTTGAATCTCTGATTTTATTCCCTGATGGAAGAGTCCTTAGAAATAACGAGACATCGGCTGAATTCTAGCAATATTTCTAAATAACAGCTTTAACTCGTATGAAGTTTATTTTGACATTTTTTTTTTCTCCTGATCGAATGGCCTAGGTATGCCAAGTCAAGCTATCCCCAAGAAAAAATGCGCTTTAATCATTCAAGATACTATTGTTCTTTTGATTAACATTTTGCAATTATATCAAGTGAAAGGACTGCCGAACTCACACGTTATTTAATACGTTCTTAAACAACTTCATCCCTTCAGATGACCTATTAAGCTCCTTAAAGCCAAGAGACAAAGAAGTTTTACTTCCCTTCAACATGAAATTTGATGATACTTTCTGTTGTACTTTGGAACATCTTTTGTCGTCTGCCACGAGACTTTGCTAAACTAAAGTTACTTTCTAAGGTTTATTTCATTCTTTAAATAATCTGTCATTGAGAAATTTGACTTTTTTTTTTTTTAACTTGCCGTTGTTGACAATTACTGCATCCATCGCATCACCCCTCAGTTCGTTCGTTCGTTCGTTCTTGAGAGAGAGAGAGAGAGAGAGAGAGAGAGAGAGAGAGAGAGAGAGAGAATATTCGATTGCAACGTAAATGGACTTTTGCTTAGGAAACGACAAAACCCGGTCTTTTTGGCAGCGTCAGATCAAAGGATTTGGTAAACAAAGGAGAGCACAGAGCTCAGAGCGAGAAAGAGGAGACAATCAATTCATTACAGATTTAGAAATAATTTCTGTTCCTCTAATTGTTTCCAGTCTTTGGACAAAACAGTTCTTAGAAACTACTTATACAATTTAAGGGTAACATATGAATGACAGAGGTAAGGGAGAGTGACAATGAAATAGAGCCTGGACTTATATAAGTACCGTCAGTCCCTCTGGAACAAGCTAGGACCAGTGAGGGCCAGGCCATGGCTGTTGATGGCTCAGCAGGTAGACCTGTAGGCTCCCCAAAACATTCAATCCTTAGCTAGGAGAAATGGTGAGGTTTGCGACGGCGCCGAGTAAGGCTGTGAACTCAAAGGCAGGTTGGAAACGACTGAGTTATATTATTGTAGAACATTCTCCTTATATACAAAACCTCAAGGCAACAGGACATAACAAGTTCACAAGACAGACAATATTACAGAGGAAAAACCAGACATGAATTTTCATGTTTGTTTTAGTGCGAGGGAAGAGCGAAGATACAAGCATAATATATACAAAAGGAATTATGTACAATTGTGTGAAACACGGTTGGTACATGGCTCCCCCCCTAAAAATGACATACTGTACATGTTGAATAGGGCGCCCTGATCTAAAGAGGCGAACTGTAGGCGGGTCATCTGGCAGAAGATAAGGAGGTTTTAGACGATTTAATGGAGACCCAGTCTTCTTTGCCCCGAATGTTTAGGAGGAATGCTTTCGGACTGCGTCGGATCACAAGGAAAGGGACCGTGTAAGGGGGCGTTAGTGGTGGCTTGCTGGTGTCGTTGCGCAGGAAGACGTGCGTTGCAGAGTGCAAGTCCGTTGGTATGTGATGCTTCGCTGGGGGCTTGTAAGTCTGGCGGCACGGAGTAAATTTTCCCACGACGTGACGTATGCGCTGGAGATCGTCGGAGGAGGTTGTAGAAGGAAAAAATTTGGCAGGGACGACCAACGGATCGCCATACACCATTTCAGCTGCCGAGACGTCGAGGGCGTCTTTAGAAGTGGTCCCTAGTCCAAGGAGGACCCAGGGAAGCTGAGTAAACCAGTTGCAATCCTTGCAGCGGGACATCAAAGCTGCTTTGAGGGTGCGATGAAAACGTTCAACCATTCCATTGGCAGTGGGGTTGTAGGCTGTTGTCTGATGTAGGGTGATGCCCAGGAGATTCGCTAATGACATCCACAATTGAGAGGTGAAGGTGGTTCCCCTGTCAGAAGTAATATGCTCAGGGATACCGAATCTTGAAATCCATTCAGAGAGTAAGGCAGATGTACATGAGGCGGACGTTGCAGTTTCCAGGGGAATGGCTACAGGCCAACGAGTGGAGCAGTCGATGACGGTAAACAGGTAACGATGTCCTTGTGATGTGGGTAGGGGGCCTACAACGTCGACGTGAATGTGTGCGAAACGACGCTGAGGTTGAGGAAAGGTGCCCACTCCTGAATCCGTGTGTCGATGTACTTTGGAAGTTTGGCAAGAAGTACACGCACGGACCCAATCCTTAGCATCCTTAGAAATGCCGTGCCAAATGAACTTTGCCTTCAGCAGCTGTGCAGTAGAACGGCACGAGGGATGTGAAAGGCCGTGGATGAAATCAAACACCTGTCGGCGCATGGTAGCAGGAATCCAAGGTCGCGGTCTACCAGTACTGACGTCACAGAGGAGGGTGGTGTTGGAGTCTTCGAGGGGGATTTCCTCCCAACGGAGGGACGTGCAGGATGTCCTACAAGCTTGATACTCTGGATCCTGTCGTTGGGCTTCAGCCAGGGCGTTGTAATCCAATCCCAGTTGAACGGCAGCCAACGTGTTTCTTGACAGGGCATCGGCAACGGGATTCATTTTCCCAGGGACGTATTGGAGGGTGCAATTGTATTCAGCCA
Organism: Palaemon carinicauda; assembly: GCF_036898095.1. Classification (NCBI taxonomy): domain Eukaryota; kingdom Metazoa; phylum Arthropoda; class Malacostraca; order Decapoda; family Palaemonidae; genus Palaemon; species Palaemon carinicauda. The sequence goes on along the minus strand of NC_090728.1, from coordinate 112,566,450 downwards.
CGGCGGAGAGATGTCGGCGTTGACGGGCGGACCAGGCGTCAGACTGTCGAGTGAAGGCGTTCACCAGAGGCATGTGGTCTGTACGAATGACGAAGGGCGTACCTTCTAAGAAATGGCGAAAGTGACGGACAGCCAAGTGCACCGCCAGCAATTCTCGATCGAAGGTAGAATAACCCGATTCTGCCTTGGACAGTTTTCTGCTGAAGAAGGCCAATGGGAGGGGCGAGCCTTTGACCACCTGCTCGAGTACTGCACCAATAGCGACGTCGCTGGCATCGGTGGAGAGAAGGAGAGGGGCATGTGGGATAGGAAAATTGAGAGCCGCAGCAGTTGATAGGGCCTTCTTTTTATTGCAGAAGGCTGCTTCTTGAAGGGGACCCCACTTCAGGTCCTTTGGCTTGCCCTTGAGGGAGGCGTAGAGGGGAGCAAGAGTGGCGGCAATGGCTGGCAGAAAACGGTGATAATAGTTGATCATGCCCAAGAATTCCTGCAGAGCTTTGACGGTCGAGGGCGTTGGGAAATTCTGAACGGCTGCTACCTTCTCAGGGAGGGGATGGACTCCTTCAGGAGTGATACGGTGCCCTAAGAACGACACTTTGTTGGCGCCAAAGGTACACTTGTCGTACCGGACTACAAGGCCGTTTTGTTGCAGGCGGTCGAGCACGATGCGCAGGTGACGGAGGTGTTCCTCTTTTGAGGAGGAGAACACAAGTATGTCGTCCACATAACATACACAGAAAGGGAGGTCCCCTAAGATGCCATCCATGAGACGTTGAAACGTTGCCCCAGCATTACGAAGGCCAAAACAGGAGTAATTGAAGGTGTATGTGCCAAACTGAGTGGTGATGGCGGTCTTGGGGATGTCTTCTGGGTTCATAGGCACCTGATAATACCCCTTCAGGAGGTCGAGCGTAGAGAAAACCTTCGCTTTGTGCAGGTAGGAGGTTACATCGGCAATGTTTGGGAGGGGGTAGTGAGCCGGTTCTGTTTGCATGTTCAGGCGCCTGTAATCCCCGCACGGACTGAGGGAGCCGTCTTTCTTCAGAACGATGTGTAAGGGTGACGACCATGGGCTGGAGGCCTTTTGGCAAAGGTCCATTTTCTCCATTTCGGCGAACGTCTGTTTGGCGGCTGCCAATCGTTCCGGTGCTAGACGTCTGAATTTTGCGAAGACTGGGGGTCCCGTCGTCTTGATATGGTGATAAATACCGTGCTTGGCAGGAACCGTGGGCGTTTGGCGAAGTTCTTGACGGAAAACTTCCGGGTACGACGTGAGGAGGTGGGCGTAGGCATCCGTGGGTGCGCTGATGTGGAGAGCGAGGTTAGAGGGGGCGGGTTGAAGAGGTGTCGACAAGTACGAGTCTGCGTTGACCAATCGTCGGTGGGCGACATCGACCAGAAGGTGGAAATGAGAGAGGAAATCCGCACCGAGGATTGGCATTGTGACGTCAGCAACGAGAAACTTCCAATTGAATTTACCGTTTCCGAACGATAATGTGAGGCTCTCGTAACCGTAGGTGGGTATCGCAGATCCGTTGGCAGCTACCAAGCGGACGTCAGCAGATGTAGACAGACTACGTTGTGCCTTGAAGAGTTTCCTTGGCAAAAGAGAACGACAAGCACCCGTGTCTACCAAAAAACGCACGCCCGTTCCTGCATCCTGTAAAAAGAAAAGATTAGAAACATGGGAGGCCACCGCCACAAGCGATGGCCTACTTACACGTTTTTTGGCCACTGACAATCTTTGGCACATTTCTTCACGGTTGCCCCGAATCTGAAGTGGTAGTAGCAAAACTGCGGCGGATGGGAGGTAGTATGTGGCTGTAGAAGTCGTTCGTTGGGGAGCGAGCGATTGGTGGGTGGTGGGCGGCTTTGTCGCCGCTTCGGCACGTCACGGGGTAGGCGTGTATGTCCTACGGCATTCATGTCAGCTTCGGTCGACGTTGAATAGGCATCCTCGTCGTCAGGGGTGGAGGCGTTGATGGAGGTCTTGAAGTGGCTGTCCATAAGGGCGTCGGCTTTGGTCATCAAGTCCTTTATCGGTAAACTATCGACATCGGGTATGGCAGCGCGCACAGGTTCAGGTAAACGGCGTATCCAAAGGGCACGGAGTAGGTTCACCTCACGAGGAGAGCCGTCTGCGGCAGGTTGAAGGCGAGCGATACTGGTCATTTCCCTGAGGGCAAGCGAAGCCCTTTGGTCCCCCAACGGTTGTTGCGAGAGCTGAAAAAGCTTTGCTATACGGGCGGCTGGCGACGGCGAGTACTGCTGCAGAAGGTATGATTTGAGGGCGTCATACGCTATTGGGGTATCTCCTTGTTCACAAAGCCAGTCGGATATTTCTGGGAAGGTGTCCTCGGGTATCGCCGCGAGAACATAATCCGCTTTGGTGGTTGAGCGAGTCACGCACCTGATACGAAAAGTGGACTTCAGAGCGTTGAAACCAAGCGAACGCTTCTCCGCTAGCGAACGGTGAAAGTTTTAATGGAGCGGCCGCAGTGCCAACGGCTGGGGTAGAGTCCGCCTCCGTCATATTACCAACGATGGAGGGGCGAGGGAGGTAGGGGTGGAAGGCAGTGGGAGCGAGTCACTCCGGGGTCACCAATGCGACGGGCCGAGAGAGGAGTTGTGAACTCAAAGGCAGATTGGAAACGACTGAGAGTTATTTATTAAGGAACACTCTTCTTTATATACAAAACCTCAAGGCAACAGGACATGACCTGTTCGAGAGACAGACAAATGTTACAGAGCAAAACGGAGACATGATCATTCAGGTTATTTTTAGTGCGAGGGAAGAGCGCAGATACAAGCATAATATATACAAAATAATTATGTACAATTGTGTGACACACGGTTGGTACAGTTCCGTTTAGTTTGAATTTAGGTAGAAAAAAAATGTGAATTGGATGTTTTTCCTCTTAGTATTATTATTATTATTATTATTATTAATATTATTATTATTATTATTATTATTATTACTATTATTATTATTATTATTATTATTATTATTATTATTATTATTATTATTACTATTATTATTATTATCATTATTATTGCTAACCAAGCTTCAACCCTAGTTGGAAAAGCAGAATGGCCAAAAGGGCCAAATAAGAAAAGCAGCTCAATACGAATAAAAAGAGAAGCAAAATTGAAACTATGAAAAATCAAAATATACTGAGAGATTTTAAATAAATGCCAATGCTAAACAATAATTGTTAGATAACTATAAAAAAGACTTTTGTCAATATTGTCAACAGAAAAGCACTTGTACCAAGTTTGGACTTCTGAAGTTTTACTGACTCAACTATTTGATTAGGATGATCAAATACAATGTGTTCACAATTGGAATAAAACTTACAGAATACCACGTAGCATTGAACTTCAAGAAAAGCAAGGCCAGGCTGCTAGAATTAACTGCATGATGGATGATATGTCATGGAAGATCTGATGAATTGTCAGATTTACGAAAAATCTCTTACACCGCGAAAAACTAACTGGACGTCGGTGTCTAAGATTATTATTAGTAGTATTACTAGCTAAGCTACAACCCTAGTTGGAAAAGCAGGATGCTATAAGCCCAGTGGCTTCAACAGGGAAAATAGCCCTGTGAGGACAGGAAAGAAGGACAAATCTTAAGAACAGTAACTACATTAAAATAAATAAGTAACACCTAGATTAAGAATAAAGAATATAATAGACGGAAAATTTTTGTCTATCACGTTAAGATGAAATACAACTGCACAACACCAGATAAGAAAACAATGTTCCAAACAAGACAGAATATACTAACCATTTTTTCCTTAGAAGTTAATCTACAATCAAGAGCTACACCTAGAAATTCAAATGAGCTGCATGTAAATAAATAAAATAGACAATTACAATCTTTGCAAATTGCGTAAAATTCTAATCAACCATTGTTATAATTTCCTTAACTGTCTGAAATGGGTTCATGATCTCAGAAAATAGTTTATTTATCTCGATTACATTTCCTATTTGTCCTTAATTGGATGTTGCCAACACTTTTGCGTTAACGGAAATTAAGCTTTCACTTTCAGTTCTAGGCTAATGGAAAATCAAATGTTTATTGGTTATCGCTATAAATTTTGTTACCCGTTTATGGGTATACTGTTTTGTTGGCCATGGCTTTAAAGTCAGTAATCTGTATGACTTTCTAAATTCCATTAAAAGTTACAGAAAATTCGCAACGAAATCATTTAAAGGCAGTGAACGTTTTTGGCAGATGCTTCAAACACAAATCTCTCTCTCTCTCTCTCTCTCTCTCTCTCTCTCTCTCTCTCTCTCTCTCTCTCTCTTCCACAAAATGGTCACAGCTGGAATAAAACTTCTACAATACAGTATACTGGGCTCTGCTGCGTTAATTCCTTCTCTGTTTGTGTGTGCTTATGTCAGAATGAAAGTCTTAAGAAAGTGTAACTATGACATGTGATAATCAAGGCTATGTAAAGGATTTTTGAAATTTTGTCTTTTTAGTAAATGTGTTTACGCTGAATCCCAATGTATGTCTGGATAACTGACATAATACTATAATATTTCAGCGATGAAGGAAGCAAGAAAAGGACAGATTTGGTAAAGATTTCGAATAAAGCCAGTCTTCAAATTAGGAAAATAAAAACGAATGGATTTCTATTGACTTTTCCTTTAAGACCAGAGACTCAACTGAAGTCACCACTTGTCAATAAGAAAAGAAAATAATTCTGAAAGAACGATATTTAGAGGTTTTAATGGGTAGTCAAGAATGGCAAAGTCAGGGGACAGGGCAACGCCCTCCTAGAGACAGGACAGTGCCAAAGAGACTAACCATATATAATATGACGAGCGCCCAAGTCCGCTCTCCATCAAGTTGGGACCAGGTAGGAGCAGGCAATGGACTGGTGGTGACTCAGCAGGTATACCTATAGGAACCCCAAACTGTAACTCCGCCCTAAAAAGGATGGTGAGGTTACATGCACTACAGGAAACTATCGAGCATAAACGGATCTCGAACTCCCGTCCAACAGATTGCTACACAGGTACTTTTCCAATAGGCTACCACAACCATCCGAAGGGACTTTTTAATGTAAATTACTTGGAATGTTGCCTTCTGCTGCTACTACTACTACTGCTACTACTACTACTACTACTATTATTATTATTATTATTATTACTATTATTATCGTTGTTGTTGTTGTTGTTGTTGTTGTTGTTGATGCTGCTGCTGCTGCTGCGCTCTCTCTCTCTCTCTCTCTCTCTCTCTCTCTCTCTCTCTCTCTCTCTCTCTCTCTCTCTCTCTCTCTCTCTTGCTCTCTTATAATGCACTCTTTCTCCGTCAGTGACCTTCCTAGATCAAAATATTTCTCAAATTTCATAAAATTCGTTCCACCTTTTTCCGTAATGAAGAAGGAAACTTTTCAATTGCGTTGCATATCGCTCGGTCCAAAATTAATTACGGCTAGTCATGCAATCACTTTCCTTCCGAAATTCTTCATCATTTCTTATTTTTAATGGGAAATTATGTATACAAAATCATTAATGTGAAATTGTTAGCCTTTTCTTAGTAGGAAAATCGAACATGAATTCTTAGGTTTCTACGTGATATTTCTGCCGATATTTGCATTATATTCCAATTCAAAAATAGCATTTTTGTGCGTTCCGTTCAGATTATATAAAATCCTAATAAATTGAAGGCTTGGAGGGTCTCCCAATATACTACGAACCCCTACCCCTAACCCCCAACCCCAGCCTAAAAAGAAAACAGAATAGTAAATATATTTGGCTCGTAAAAGCCGATAATATCAGTCACTCAAATGACAGAGATTTTTTCGAAATATAGACTCTTTTTTCAATATTTATTTCTGGAAATTCAAACCTGTCGAACTTTCCTGGTGTTCTATGATATAGGATACATTATTGGAGATCACTGAAACAAGTTTTGCTATATCCTCAGGATTCGATTTATGGCCTATATGTCCTGCCAACAGCGAAAAAGAAAAGAAAAAATCCTTTTATATGTATTTCATACAAACATTTTTTCACAGGATTGTGCGAAAATTCCGTTTATAGGAAACACTATGACATGTCGTTTGTAAGAATTTCATGTTTCCATACTCCTATAACCACTGTTTGACTGTATTTATCATATAATCGTTATGTGGATAGAATGAAGAAAAACATTTGAAAAAAAATGCATAATCATCTTCAATGTGATGTACCATTTTTCAACTATGAATAAGATGTGTGTCTAACACATATATCAATTACCTTTCCTATTGATAATAAATAATCTCTTTTTAAAGGTAAACTATACTGTATGATGGAGTGTGATAAACAAAATGCGTGAAAACATTCACGCTCATGATACTATCGTTTGTAATTCGCTGGGGAGATAAGTCAGTTAATGACATAAACAACAGAAGTTCTATTTACATAATCTCTTATGGTAGCCAACCCACTCAATTCATCTTTTCTATCTTTTTTAAACGCAACAAAATACCTTTGTCAAGAGATGCTGTGAACTTTGACATTAAATATATAAATAAAAAACGGTTTTAAGATATTTACTAACAAAATAATAACTATACATTACTAATTGAATTAGATATTACGGGTGACTAAGGTTAAAAGTCAATAAAAAAATTATCCTGTTATGTAAATGAATTTGGTAAAAGTGGTAGTGGTAGTATTTACAGGTGTAATCTAACAAGTCATCCATTCTAATATCAAGCACAATACTTCAACGTTAGTTTAATGAAAGATATAATGCTCTTGTACAATTTGTTAAGGATTCCGTTAATGATGTCAATACTATTACTATTAATTAGCGTAATGTTTTGATAGTTATGAAGGAAAAAACCTATCTAGGTTTCACATGCTGCAAAAAAAAAAAAAAATTATAATAATTATTTTTTTTCTGGTTGCAACGTTTTTTTTTTTTTTTTTTTTTTTGCATAAATTCGAAAGCTAAAAAAAAGTTTCGAGACGTTTTCTGATCTACTTCTGCATCTTTAACTGCCTTTTTACATCAGGAGTATTATAACATACACAGATTCAACTAAATCAATTTCTTTTTGTAATCATTTTATGGTGTTATCAATTAAGGGCTTGATTATATTCTTTTACCATCAAAACTAATCTCCTATGATATTAAATGTGGTCTTCCATGAAAAGTGA
>NC_090728.1:112554283-112556783 GCF_036898095.1 Palaemon carinicauda | reverse complement strand
CCCTTGAATCACACTTACTGACAATGGTCTCCCCAACACATCCTTTCCCCTTACGTTATCTAAAACTGGACTCTTAGACAAAAGGACACAAAAAACAAAACATAACCTTAAAACTATATATTTCTTACAAACTATAATAAATCCTACCAAAATCAACAGCATCAAAAACTTACACTAAATATACTATAAATACCATTCAAATAAAAGCAAAAAAAAAAACCTAACAAACTTAAATTACACCGCACACCAACACCAAAAATAAATATAAATATGAATTATCTTGTATAAATATTATTATGGAACACCAACACTGTCGCCACACACAAGCCGGACTGTCTTTACGGCACACTAACACAACTCTGTGTTTAACAGTTTACTGGGTGGCAATTTGCAACAACTACTTCCCTGATCGGGGTCGTGGTTAGTATTATCACCACCATCATCATCATCATCATCATCAACATCATCAACAGCAATCTGGATTTGATTCGGTCCGGGTCATCAACAATTGTACAAATCAGAGTGGTCGTATCAAATTCCTTATTACAAGCCAATTCGTCAACAATCAATTAATCCACTTTCAAAAATCGCTCTCCAAAGGAGGAATCACGGCCTGCCAAAATAAAAAAGAAAAACACTTACGAACACTCCTAACTAACTTAACTATCGCACTATAATCAAAGATAAATAGTAAACTGTTACTATCATTCACGATCACGAAAAGCAAAGATAAACAAAACTGTACTTACTTAGAATATAAATAATCACTTCCTACGCTGGTAAGAAAAAATATATAAATAGTTATCCAGCACTCACACAACTGCCTTAAGCTGCAGTCAAATAAAAAGGCATTCGCTCCGAAACATTCACCACTGTCGTATCCTAACTAAACACATAAACAAACAATCTCATTTGTACCAACAGTCTTTCCCACTACAAACAATCATTCGCTAACTACCTCTCTCTCTCTCTCTCTCTCTCTCTCTCTCTCTCTCTCTCTCTCTCTCTCTCTCTCTCTCTCTCTCAGGATATGGCAAAAAACAAAAATTAAAATAAAACAAAAATAAATCCTCCACATTCCTCCCCCCTTACTCTGCCAAATCCTTCTCACACAACACTTACATTATTATTTTCATAACCCAGTCGCAGTCGGGAACGGGACCTCTACTCCGAGTAACTGGGCCCCCATATACTCTCTCATTCACTTCTTCCTTATCACAATCATTCGCTACATTAACACTATTCCTATCTAAATCCCTATCATCTAATATATCATGTACAATCATATCGACCTCGTTCTCATCTGGCCCTATAATTACACTCATTTCTGTAAACAGTTCATCCATTTCATCAAAAACATTCTCAACTTTAGCAAAAGATTCATTCATGCTACTAATCATTCTCCTATCTCTCACTCTCGCATTCGTCATCCTTTCTTTTACATCACCTAAGGAAAAGCCACACACACTATAGGTATCATTCATACTCAGCCATGATTCATCTGTATTAATACATTTATCCTCCACACACACTTGCACATTTACACCCTTGTCATACTTATTCGTATTCTTACCTATACCTATAAATTTCCCTTGCACTTTCTCCTCACTTAAAACTTTCAAACGCCTCTTTTTCCTATATTCAACTAACACTAATTGTTTATTTTCCAGCCCCAATTTCTCATGCATACTAGATTCATACTTGCTCATTTCCAACCAATTACTCATCCCATTCTCACAAACATTAATCCTATTCCTTCCACACACACAGGAGGACTCACCCAGCTGAACCCTCTTACACTCTAGTTTCCCGAACATCCTGGCTGATTTACTCCCTTCTTCCTACATACCCCAGCTACATGCCCATCTACACCACATGCAGTACACTTACCCCGCGGCTCCTTGCACATTCTAGCATAATGACCATCCTTACCACAATTACCACAAATTACATTCATATGATTACTACGACATCCACTCGCTATGTGCCCAGTCATACCACACCGATAACATTTTACCCCTTTCTCTTTCTTGCACTTGCTAATTCTATGCCCTACCTCACCACATCCAAAACAAGCACCTAGAGCCCATCTACATTCATTCTTCTTATGACCTTCCTTTCCACACCTATAACACTTTTCATTACGGACACGGCTATCTGACATACCTCGATGTGCACTCACACTCCTATCCCTATTGCACCAATTACCCTGCCTAAATCCTTCATTTGTCCTTACAGGTATTCCCACATTACTCGCCCTAACACTCCTATCTACTACATTATCAGCTACCCTCATTGGTCCTCTCAAAATTGCATCCTTATAACTACCAAATTCTATTACACTTTCTTCCATTCCAGTTCTTACACTCACAGATTTACTTTCTTTCATGCACCTATCTAACTCATAATCCTCAACTATCTCTAGTATATCATCCCATGTCAATCTCTCTTGCGTCCACCTCATTTTCTCTTTGCGTTTCAAATTAATAAATTCACACAC
>NC_090728.1:112539283-112546783 GCF_036898095.1 Palaemon carinicauda | reverse complement strand
CTCAATCTAGTCTCACCTGGACTAAACTTCTATAGCATTGAGCCTTGTGATGGAGAAGGCATGATTTTTAGAATTAACTACATACCTAATACTATGCACTGGATGATACGGTCAGGGAAGATTTAAATGCAAAAGATAATCAGAATTATGAAAAATACTATGCAATGTGCACACAAAGACTAAATAATCGATGGTGCCAGAGATTAATATCCAGATCATAGGATACGGAATTTAATAAACCAAGAGTTCCGGCAAAAAATTAAGACGAGATTCAGTAGCTGAACACCAGACAGGAAAACAATATTAAAAACATTTCTTCAAGGGAGATTGGTCATCAAATATTTTAATAAGAATTATTCATATGGTAATTGTTGTGAAAATGAAGAAGCAACTGACTGGATGTGTTTCTAAAAAGAAATTTACAATCAAGAATCACATCTAAAATATCAAATTATTTTGATGCAGTTAGAAAGACATTAATAATTTAAAAAATCTGGATGTTGAAGAGCCAGTTCTTGATTTACTAACAAGTATACTTTGATTTTAGTTATGGTTAGCTTCATCGCTCATAATTTGCACCATGCACTAACAATAGCTAGATCTCTTGAGTGTCTCGGCAATCGCAAGTTTACATTCAGAAAATGGAGTTGATACAATGAATAACATCACTTGTATATGCAACAAGCCTCTTTTCAAAGCAAAACTCCTTTTGTGCATATAATATAAATATCAATGGACGAGAAAATTATCCTAAAGAATACAAAAAATTCCTATACTAGATCCCAGCAATTAATAAACTTGTGTGTGGTCTCATTTATGAATTGTTCACAGCTGAAGTCAGAACCAGACTAAAGTTCTTAAGTCATAGCAATCCGTATGAGAAATTGAATTCAACCAGTACTTACTGTGAGCATCGAGACCACAAACAAGCACAACAGAGGTCTTTCTACTATCATCTAGTATTAAGAAGACCGTATCATTAGAATTTTTTTTTATAATGTTACTGTATACATAAGGAGAAAATGTATATAATATCACAAAACAGAGCTCCCGCATTATGCATCTTGCACGTCTTTTGTTTCCCCGTCTGGAGTCGACTGGGTGATGCATTGCACACCTCAGGTTCATTTTCGTTTTTCTCTGCTCGAAGTCAACTGACAGGATTAGGTCGCTGTCACTGTTGTGATGGGAAATGTTAGTGCAAGTGGGTGATGGAGCTGTGATATGAGGGTATGTATTCGTGTAATCTTCTTGAGCAGTGGATAACTGTAGTGATTGTAAATAGTAATAATTACAGAGCAATGGGATACATGTTGCGCCATGTTACGGAGAGGAACCGTCCTCTTCCTACCAGGGGAGGTTTGCTAGGCATTAATGTATATATATACTTATGGAATGTAAAACTTTTAGCCTAGGTGATGTACAGTGACCGAAGCTTATGGAGGATTTGTGGTGGGGGAAAGTGGGCAAGTACTAGGATTCAAGGTGGTTATATAGTGTAGCCATCGAAGTGAGTAAATTTGTTGTTGTGTCTCTTGATGATGAGTCTGTTATATAGGATAGCTTAGGTACAGTCACTCATATAAGTTGGTGGATGTCCGGGTGTTTTGAGAGAGATTTCCATTTCACCCCTTTCTGGACGACAGATGTCAAATGGAAATCTCTCTCAAACTCCGAAACATCCACCAACTTATGTGAGTGACTGTACGGTAGTATGATCAGATAGATAATTATCTACTGCTCAGTAAAGTATATGGTGTTAATAAATAATATATTATAGCTACTACTGAACTACTTATTGATCGATTTATAAATTTTGTCATATTGCATGTATATTTAATTAAGGTGGATCTCAAATGAGAATTATTCTTATTGTTAAGGCAATGTTGTATTTGAATTGTGGGTATTGTATATATAATTAGACATTGTAATGATAGTGGTGACTGACCACAAATGTAATATGTTTGTTATGGCTATATCAATTTTCAAGGTTGAAACCCATTGTGGAAGAATAAGCTACTGTTACAACTTGTGGACCATCCTTAAATACCAGCAATGCATTTCAACTTCAAGCCATCATGGGCGTACAAGAGGATTTAGATACTCTGAAGAGACGAAGGGCTACCGCTAAGGGGAAACTCACTAGGATGCTGACGCTGTGTTGATCAAGAGTGGATAGAGGTGATGATTTATCAGTGTTAAAGGCCAATTTTGAGGAAGAACTAGAAGCTTTTAAAGGTTTAGAAAATACAAATGATGAAGTGATAACGCTTATATGTGACAACTGTCTAGAAGATATATTGGAACAGGAAGCACTACAATATATCTTAGGTAATGATAGAATTAAGAATGCTGTATATGCTGTAATATACAAAATTGAAAATAATCTTCAGACAACCATGAATAAAACAAATATTAAACTTAAGAAATTCGAGATACCCAAATTTGAGGTTAATCTTAAAAGATTATCCCAACTTTGAGAGAGATTACAAAAAATTAGTCACTATTGTATACGGTAATGATCCCTATGCTCTTCAGATGTGTCTCGGGGGGTGAAGCCCTTCAGGCTGTGCAAGGCTATGAGATTGATTGGGATGAATTGTTCAAACATCTGGACGATAAATTTTGAAATTCAAGAAAAATAGTGGATTTAGTTGTTAGTGATCTCAAATCTCTAAAGAAAATAGTTGATGGTGATGTTAAAGGGTTTATTGAATGGGTTAATCAGGTAGAACAGTGCTGGCTGAATTTAAAGAAAGTTAAATTTTGTAATGAATTGAATACTGCCAATGTGGTCAGTCATAATGAGAAAGTTCTGCTTTCACTTCAGAAAAGAGACTAGGTTATGAAAACGAATGAACTTATTGTAACAAGTGATCTGTTTCCAGAGTTGTTGAAATTTTTGCAAAGGGAAAGAAAAGTCTTGGAATTCATGAGTTCTAATGTAAGGAACAGCAGTGGTGACAACAAAGCTACTGTACATAGTGGCAATAGTGCTGGTGATAGTGATACTGATTCAGACTAGGTGAAGTTGGTGAAGAAAATGAATGAAGAACGGCAGATCAAGTACAAAGAATTTGAGTCCTGTATCATAAATTTAACGATGACCAAAAGAGCTGGAAATAAGGCAGATACCAAAAGTGGTGGATGTTTGTTGCACACCTTAACAGGCCATGATATCACAGACTGTTACTTTTTCTAAGGTTGTACTAGTAAAGAGAGGTTTGCGATGATAAAAAATAATGGCATATGCTTTCAGTGTCTGAGGGGATATCTTGCTGCAGGCAATTGCAAAACTGGTAAACTATGTGATGTGGACATTCTAGGCCAAGGGTTGTGTAAACGTAATCATCATTCACTTTTGCACCCTGATGGATTAGAAGGCACTTTCCACAATGCCATATTAGATAAGACATGCACTACCTTATTAAATATCAGTATTGTAGAGAGCAAAAGCAATCTATTACTATTTTGTGGGATTCAGGATCTGATATTTCATTGATAACTCATAGTGCAGCCAAGAAATTGGGATTGAAAGGTTGAGAGATTACTTTGACTATGATTAAGGTGGGTAGTACCATTGAACATCAGTATAATAGGGCCTATAGTGTACCATTAACCGACATGACCAGTAAAATTTGGAGGGTGGATGCTGTTGATATCAATGAGGTATCCTCCCAAATCAAGAAAGTTGATCTGTCTAAAATGCCAGAACTTGTTATGGGAATATCAATGTCTGATGTTGATCTGCCACAAGGGAAAATTGATATGCTTAAAGAAACTAATTACTGCGAGCTGTTACCAAGGGTTATTCAGACCAACAATGGTCTCCAATTGCTAGAAAATCAATTTGGATTTGGCATGAGAGGTAGACATGATGAAGTTACTGGTCGCCCTAACACTAGTAGCTATACACTCATGAGATTCCATGAGCTGACTAGTGCAGTAAATTTGAATGAAATTAGCATTGATTTGGATGATGCTTTGAAGAACAAATGAGATAAATTTTTTTGCCATAGAGGAATTAGGAATAAGTTGTGATCACCAATCTATCAAGTGTATGCGTAGAGATTGTTCTAAAGCCAGCTGCATAAGTTTAAAAGAGGAAAACGAATTGTCACTGACTAGTGAAGGATTGACATATAATGAGAGACAAAATTGTTGGGTAGCAAGCTATCCATGGATAAATGATCCAAATCAGCTGAAAAGTAATTTAAAAGTAACAAGTGCCAGATTAAGAACAACTGGGAACAGACTTAAGAACCTTGGTGGTGAATATGCTAACTAATATTGGAAGGAAACTGAATACATGGCCAATCGAGGGGTAGCAAGGAAATTGAGTGATGAGGAAGTTAAGAGATTATAAGGGCCAATTTATTATATTCATCATCATGAGTGTTAGAGCTGGATTCGAATTCAATCCCTCTGTGTATTGTATTCCACTCTTCTGCCAAGGAACTTGATACCTTGAACAGTTCAATAGAAGTTTTATTTAGGTTCAGACAAGACAACCATAGTGCTGGCTGGAGATGTAACAAAAAATGTATCATGGTGTCAAAATTACTACATTAAATGAGCACACTCATAGGTTCAAGTGAAGAGACTTAGATAGCAATTGACCACCTGATCATTATGTCTTTACTGCAGTAATGCCCAGGGATAAAACTAGTGGCACGATAGCTACATTGAAATTGAGACGTGCAGTAGAAAAGTTTGGAAGGGAACACTCGGAAGTGAAGTGCAACATGTGATTATCGATAATGCATATGTGGATGATGTGTTGTACTCCTTTGATCGTGTTAGTAATGCTTTCAGTCTGATACATGATGGAGATAAGATACTTGATTGTGGGTTTTTCAGATGAAACATTCAATTGACAGTGGACATCATGAGAATTGTTACGCTAATGTGATAGATTCCGATTGTGAAAGAATCTTAGGACTGAAATGAACCCCTAAAGAAGACTATTTTTCCTTTGTAGAAAAAATGAACTTTTCACCAAGAGTAAGGAAAGTTAGGAGTAGTCCAAATTTAGAGCGAGATGAAATTGATGTCAAGCGCTGAATGGGTGGGCGATGGCGGTCTTGGGAATGTCTTCCGTGTTTCTGGGCACCTGATATTACCCCTTCAGTAGGTCGAGGGTAAAAAATACTTTAGCACTGTGTAGGTAGATGGTGATATCAGTGATGTTGGGGAGAGGGTAGTGGTCTGGCTCCGTCTGGATCTTAAGACACCTGTAATCCTCAAAAGGGCAAAGGGGTCCATGCTTCTTCATGATGATGTGCATGGGCGACAACCATTGGCTTGGGGCCTTTTGACAAAGGCCCATTTATTCCTTTTCAGTGAATGTGCGTTTAGCAGCTGTTAGACGGTCTGGGGCCAAACGTCTGAATCACGTAATTACCCCCATCACCTTGATACGGTGATAGATACCGTGCCCACTGGCTTAGTCCTGTGAGGAAGATGTCGGGATACAAAGAGGTGATGTGGGTGTAGGCATCTGTAGACGTAGGCATCTGTCGACATAGGCATCAGTGGGCGTGCTGATGTGGAGAGCGAAGTCAGAGGAAGCAGTTGACAAAGGTGGGGACGAGTAAGAGCTGGTAGGTGAGCTGTGAATTTCGAGGAACTTTGTGGGTCAATGTGACGGGAGTGAAGGAGGCATAAGAATAAGATGAGCTCCTGAACAACTAAATATGTTTAGCAATAACACAGGTATTTATAGGTTCTCAAGCAATCGTATGGGGGTGACAATTGCATGTGACATTTAACTGCATTTGTCAATGATATTGATACTGGCTTAAAAATTAACATCATGATTATGGTATTGTAAATAGAGTTGAAATTAGCGTGGTACATTTTACGGATTTTGATGTTTAATTTGGTTGGAGTAATTGGTTGATTGATTTGAGGTTTTCTGGCATACTGACATCTAAGGTCTTTGACACTGTGGTTGGAGTAAGATAAAGGTTACATAGTTCCCAAAATAGAAGAACACATTGAGGGTATTCTTTATTTGTATATGCGTTACTTGCCGTACGTGCATTACAGATTTCTCCATTACCCAGTCTTTTAGTTCCATCACTGGTCTTCTGGTGTTTTTCTTCAATAAGTATATAATACTAGTGTACCCGAGGTGTCAAAAATTACGTCTAAATATTTAGATAGATATGTACTCACACGCATACTCACAGATTCAATTGTTCACACCCTCCCCCTTTCCTAAATACAACCAGCTGGTTCAGCAACTTGTGGGAGTGTGTGGTTTTTTAGTGTAATTCTCGGGGTACCCCCTATCACCAGGGTATGACTAATTTCTCTCACCTGAACGTGACAAGATATATATATATATATATATATATATATATATATATATATATATATATATATATATATATATATATACAGCCAGACACTTTCCCTTTGTTATATAGAGGATATGATGGCTTTAATAATGTAAAACTAGATACATTCTTTTATGCTTCACCTCTTAATTTCCTTTTTATCTAGAGTAATTTGTTAATTCTTTGATACTAGGAAATGTCTCTGCATACATTTCCCTTATTTACAATACTGAATACTTTATCTTATTTTGTAAACACTTAGATCTCTTCTGCCTTGCATCCGCACCTCTGACAATTTACTTTTTCCTTTAATGAAAATCTCTCCCCCCCCCCTTTTTTTTTACCAGACATGTATTCCTTGGTTTTAGAACACTCATTTCTTTCAAATTTGTATCACCATGCAGTATACTCTTTTTAAAGTGCCCTATTCTTGGATATCACTAAAATCAGTAATTCATTCATATATGTTCTCTATAGATCTTATTTTGATCACTTCACTTTCAAATCATCTGTTTAACTCAAATCTATAAAGTAGATTCAGATGGTTATTATTCAGAAAAAATCGAGTCTCGCTTGTGATTCAACCAGATAATGATCACAAGCCTGTATTTCTTTCTCATCTATCAATTCAATGAATATTGTATTGTTATTTTCCAATGTCTATGTTCATACAAATATACGTATTTCTGACACCCAGTTTTCCAAACAAACATGTTCTTTTCTGAACTAATTTCAAGAAAATTACAGCATTGCCATATAAATTAATTTATCTTTCATTGTTAATTAAACTTCCCAAATTTTCTCACATAAGGACATTTAAAAAAAATTCAACTTTAAAAGAATAATACATTTACTATAGCATCAACCAAGTAAAGTGATATACCTTCAATTATTGTTTTTTATTCGGGCATTAAAATACACTTACTTCATCATCTTTCCTTTGGTAACACTTGCCCTAACAAGATTTTACTTATCAGAAGTACTTGAACCTTATTTATGAGATAATAAAAACAATTAGCGAAGCCTCTTTTAAAACATATATCAATACAACTATAAAAACTCTTATCAAAAAAATAACTTCATACTTCAAACTTATTAAACATAATATCGGTTTATTTATCAAATAACATTTTTAATCAAATCGCTAAATATATTT
>NC_090728.1:112529283-112531783 GCF_036898095.1 Palaemon carinicauda | reverse complement strand
GTTATGTTCTATCAAATTACATTTCCCTACGGCATCACTCAACACATTAGGAAATTGTTTGAATAGGTTGGCCAAGTCCCTAAGCTGAGACTCTGATAAATGTGTTAGAGACCCTTCCAGGTCTTCTATAATATTACTGTTGGTCGTAATAGGGTTCGGTATATATTCATCCGACGCTTCAATTGGTTTGTCAGAATTTGTTATACATAGATTAATTTTTGAACCAGCCTCATCCGATGTTCTCTTTAAATATTCTTTTAATAAATTTATGTGATATTTCTGGGTCTTTTTCCTTTTATCTGGAGTAGAGATTAAATAGTTATTTGACTTTAAATTATCAATTACGGTATAAGGACCTTGATATTTAGGTGAAAAAGGAGATCCTGGTATAGGCATTAAAACTAACACCTCATCTCCAGGCTGAAACTGTCTGACTTTAGCGGATTTATCAAAGTGAGCTTTCATAGATGCTTGACTCTCCTTTAAGTATTCTTTAGCTAATTTTCTTACTTTAGATAACCTCTCTTTCAAGTTGTTCATATATGTCAGCACATTAACCTTTGAGGATTCTGAATCAAAGTCACTGGCTAGCAAATGATTTTACAATTTTTAAGGGACCCCTGATCTCTCTACCAAACAGCAACTCAAAAGGAGAAAATCCCAAAGATTCTTGCTTACATTCTCTAACTGCAAATAATAAAAAGTCAAGACCTTCATCCCAATCGTTTGAACTTTCTAAACAGTAACGTTTCAGCATGGATTTAAGGGTTTGGTGGAATCTCTCTAAAGCTCCTTGAGACTCAGGGTGGTATACAGAAGAGTTTACAGTAAGCACACTTAATTCTTTTAGTACCTCTCTAAAAAGATCCGAAGTGAAATTAGTTCCTTGGTCAGATTGCAAAACCTTGGGAATACCAAAATTTGAGAAGGTGTGTATCAAGTTAGTAGCTATATTCTTAGCAGAAATGTTCTTGAGAGGTATAGCTATAGGAAATCTGGTTGATGTACACATGATAGTAAGGATGTATTTATTCCCTTTGCGAGTGGAAGGGAGCGGACCAACACAATCTATTAGTATTTTCTCAAAGGGTTCCTCTAATACAGGGATAGGAATGAGCGGAGCAGGAGGAATAGATTGATTGGGTTTACCTATAAATTGGCAAATGGGACAAGATTTTATATATTCTGTAACACTTTTCTTCATACCTGGCCAAAAGTAATGTATTTGGAGCTTTTGATAAGTTTTCTTTATACCTAAATGTCCATTGAGACCATCATGAGCCAAAGAAACAATTTCACTTCTCAAAGAGGATGGAATTACTATCTGAAATTCATCGGCCCAATCTTGTTCTTGAGCTAAGTGGCTAGGTCTAAATAATCTCATGAGAATGCCTTCATGAAGGTAAAACCCTGGCTTTTCTTTAACTTCTGTAATGTGGGAAGCTACCTCTGACCAACTTTGGGTCAAAGTAGGGTCAGACTTCCGAGCTGCAATTAAGGAATCTTTTGACATCTTTATTTCTTTAATGTTAGGTAAAGGCACAGATTTAATTCTAGTCTGACGAGACTTTGACCTAGTGGTTACACAAACAGGGAAAAGATCAGGCTGAGAGGATTCAATATTTTGAGTAGGGTTATTTTCCAAAGGATGATCTACTACAACTGGGCATGGAACAGTAAGTTTCCCAGCAATATCATTTCATAGTAAAAAGTTAATTCCAGGGACCGGTAAATTTTGTGTTACTCCTACTTTTATTTTTCCGGATACAAGTGGAGACTTAAGATACAATTCCGTGAGGGGAATGGTGGAAATTGAAGAGAGATCACAAATTACTACCTTTTCATTTAGATAGAATTTCTCTAAGTTAGGGATTACTGTATTAAGCATTATACTTTGAGCAGAACCGGTGTCTCTTAGAATGTTGACAGGATATTCTACATTATTTAGAGTTACTGTGCCTGTCATTTTGAAATCTTCAAAAACATCTATGCAAGGAGGGTGAGCAGCTACGTTAGATGTGGGCTTATTAAATGGGAGCTGAGATTTTACTGAAGTTTTGGAAGCTTTATTAGGGTCATAATATTTAGAGTGTTTACAGTGGGGACTCCAGCATTCAGTAATGTGATGACCAGATTTCTTACAAAAACTGCATATTATTTTAGTTTGGTATTTATCACTACTACTATTCCCATCCTGAGTCTCTGAAACTACAGATGAGGCAGGTTTTACAGGAACTGTCCTTTTATCAGACTTAGGATTACCTTTGTGTACCAAGGAATATACATCAGCACAATTTGCTGCCTCTTTCAATTGGGTTTCACCTCTATCTTCTAGGTGAAGCTTAACATTCAGAGGGATTTTCCTTTTAAACTCTTCATAAACTAATAAGTTAACTAACTGATCGAAAGTGGTAACATTACTCGAGAACAGCCATTTATGAAAATACCGTAACTTCTCTGTAGCAAATTCAACATAAGTCTGAGATGGAGTTTTAATTAA
>NC_090728.1:112521783-112524283 GCF_036898095.1 Palaemon carinicauda | reverse complement strand
TTCTCCATCAGTTTAGGATAGAAGTCAGATTCTGAAGTACAAACATGTGAACAATTTTCAAAGTACTACCAACCTGAAGTGCTTGAAATATATTCCTTAGAAATAACACGTCTCGAAAAATTTGAAAAATAAACTTTCTCAAAATTTAATTCTTTTAACGATATTAAATGGGAAACTGCATGTTTCTCAAATTTTTTAAATATTGGTTTCATCCTATAGCCAACATGAAATAATTTTACGTTGCTTCTGGTCTTCCTTTGAACATATACTGTACACCAGAGAAATCCGTAGGCTAATATCACCTAATATCCAACCAAAGAAAGGTAAATTCCAGAGAAAGAAGATATATTAAAAATCACTATTGATAAAAAGGCGATCAGAAATAAACAGGGTAATTATCTAGGTGCCATGTCCTCGATGTGGGCTGTCAATTGCCTCCACCTGGTTATGTCTCTAGCTCTCTGTATATATTGTCCAGCTGCTACATTTTTATTTACATCTTCCAGTAAGCTGTCCAAAAACCATGGTAATAAAACCAGAAAAAATAAGCACATGTACCGTAAAAAAGAAACGATACAATACGAAATGAAAATGCCAAGCTAAAAAGGGAGAAAAACATTGCTTACAACCTTGAAATTAAGTTCTTTAAGGCTCACCCACCCTTGCCCCATTGGTACCATATTCTGGATAGCTTTTGTGCATTTGTTTACGAACTCTGGTCCAAAATTAGTTCTTATTCAAATATAATTCTGTTTTATCTATTGAAATCCTTGGAGTCTTGTTCCTTAAAAATAGCGTGACTTTCTTCTTATGTTTCCTGTCGTTTCACAAATCGCACAATAAGGACGTAGTGCAACATATTGTCGGTAACAAGACAACATCAGCTTAGTTAGAAATTAAGTTTGTAATTTTAACACTGAAATGGATAACACAGAGTCAAGCTGCCAACTAATCATAAAGAGCTCCTCTGTAATATAACTGGTATGGAATGAAATTCTTGCCCCCCCCCCCATCTTCTTTGACTCTCACTATTCTCTCCCTCTCTAACCCTTTCTCGCTCTCAACATCCTCAGACCTTCTCTCTCTCTCTCTCTCCTCTCTCCTCTCTCTCTCTCTCTCCTCTCTCTCTCTCTCTCTCTCTCTCTCTCCATAATAAATGATAAAAGATAGCATCGAGTTTATATTCCCCACTTACATAAAACTCAATTCCAAACTAAATATCATCTTGAGAAACATTACAAGTTCCATTCTCCAGAGACATGATGTTCGTGAAGTGAATCTTTATCTCACTAAGAGTTGGAATTGTTGAAAGACAAAAAGGGAAGAATGGAAGTAATAATGTGGTTTCTGGAAGGGTTATAAGATTTCGGTTGATTTGGATAAATAGATAAACTCCAGGAATCTAGAAGGTAAGAAGAACTAATCACGTTTAATAAATCCAAAGAAATATCTTGCAATTCCAAATTATAAAAGGGCTCAGTGCGCGGCCCAATACTCACCTCGACAGAACTCTGTCAAAATTTACGTTTTGGTCCAATTATTATTATTATTATTATTATTATTATTATTATTATTATTATTATTATTATTATTATTATTATTATTATTATTATTACCTCCGCTAAGGAGGTCATGTTTTTACCTCTATTTGTTTGTCACCAACCTGACTCAAAAAGTTACGGGTGAATTTTGACCAACATACTACAAATTTATCAAAACGATGTATTCAGGTCGAATCTCTCTCTCTCTCTCTCTCTCTCTCTCTCTCTCTCTCTCTCTCTGAATGTCATTTAGGCTGGTATAACTCTTGTATGGTGTTTTTTATTATTTTACATCGAACCATACCTGAAAGTACTTTTTCTTTCATCGGTGACTTGAACAAGACTAATGTCGAAACAATCTTATGTAGTTGTTAACGGAAGGAATTCTTTAGCTGTAATACTCCAATAATTTCTACAAGATTTTTCGGATTCATGATATATATATATATATATATATATATATATATATATATATATATATATATATATATATGTATATATATAATATATATATATATATATATATATATATATATATATATATATATATAAACATAGAAGATTTCCCACGAGTGTCTGCGTTCTTTTGATTCTAACTGTACTTTTTTGTTTGATTAACACAGCAGCAGGAGGACACTCCCATCTCAGGGAGCCGAGTAGAGCAGAGCTGGACTCCAACCCATCACAGCCCCGAAGGTTGGTGTTGAGCCAATCCAGTAAAGTGTTGTAGTCTGTAATTAATCTATCAAATCTGTTAGTGTATTGAGTTGGAAAATTACTGAAAACATGCTGAATGGAATGTAAAAGTATAGACTTATTCATATGTATATAATTATATGAACTAATCACTCATCTGGCGGGCAAGGCTAACAGGGGTGTGACGGTGCCGAGAGAGAGGTTGTGAACTCAAAGGCAGTGAGAAAGCAACTGAGTTGGTTATTAAAGAACACTCTTCTTTA
>NC_090728.1:112504283-112516783 GCF_036898095.1 Palaemon carinicauda | reverse complement strand
ATGTAAGGGAAACTGGAAGATGTATTCATATTCGATTGTATGAACAAAGAAGAGGTTGCTCTATTCATCTCTAAAATAGTGCTGTAGTTAGTCATGCTCGAGATCTTGACCATAGAGTTGATTTTAAAACTCTTAGAGGTGCCAATAATTCTGCGGATCCTCTGCCTCATGCAAATGTTCATGGCATGGTTGCAATTCATCTGTCATGATGAAGGCACCACTGAAGAGCCACGTTTGCAGGATCGCAGGATATCAGCATTAACGATATGGAAAACAGAACTCGTTGGTCACTACCGTGTCCTTTCAATCTGCTGGTTTCGATCCTTATTTTGGTTGTTAGTAAGTTCTATCTTGAAATTAACTTATTTTTTTAGCTTACCTTCGAAAAATTATTAAAGATTTCACTCTTCAGCTGAAAACACATTTTGAAAAAGTACAGCAGCTCCTAATTTTATTTTTAAATATACGTTATAACACTGCAGATTTTCAATACCAAAAACTTTTCTCCAATTTAATAATGAGAATGAAAATGATAATTATTGCAGTTATTCTGTAAACAAGTCAATATTCTCTAAGCAGAGTAATTAACTGCCCTGTGCTAAGTTTTGGTGTAACAATATGGTAACAAAATATATCTGAAATAAAAATCATTAAAGTAAACTCAATTAATTCAATCAAGCATGTCAGCCCTTCTGTCACTCGTGGAAACGTCGAGGGACAGACGCAAAGGTCAAACTCCGGTTTGCTCTGCATGACCTATGCTGACCTTATTAGCTGCCAATCCAACACGGAGTGCGTTCCATACATACAGTATATGTCGAATAGATACAAATAAAAAAATTACGCAGTAAAAAGCAAATCTTAATAGCTAATTTTATTTGAAAATCTCTCTCTCTCTCTCTCTCTCTCTCTCTCTCTCTCTCTCTCTCTCTCTCTCTCTCTCTCTCTCTCTCTCTCTCTCTCTTTCAGATTTTCAATAAAGCAATAGATTCTTCCATTCCTTTTAGAGCCGACCAGAACCTTACCCTCTTCTGGTAGGCAATAAAATGTAAAGAGATGTCTTAGCCAACATAAGAAGGCGAAAATCGAAGCTACTTCTTTGCCAAAGCAATATCTGTCCCATTCTCTTCAGCATTTTTACTGATATATTACACACGATTCTTGTCCCTTAGTATGAAACCACTAATCTTTGTCTCAAAATGAATAATTGTATTTCCTTATTTTGGAATCCTGAAGAAGTAGCACAATTAAGCTCTAATGTATTTTTGTTCCCCAGCAAAGAATTATGGGTTTGTCATGAGTTATATCCACAACTTCCGTAGTTCCTTTACTCTTTAAATCACCTTTTGATGAATACAAAAAGGAAACGAAAGTTTTCATTTGTTTTGAATTCCAAATATTTACCTTTGAATGAATCCATTAACAATTGTTTTTATTATTATTTATACAATTATATGAACAACAATAACAATAGTACCAAAAGTACCAATAAGACAATAAATTAAAACAATCACTCAACATAAAAGAACAAATCATATGATATGAACACTAAATCAAACAAAACAACAGCTGTTGTGGCCCTGACACCAGGCACAAATATCCTTTTAGGGGACCCTCGGGGATCAGCGTTGAGGACTGACAATGTGCAGAGGCTTTCACTGAGAGAGAGAGAGACGAGAGAGAGAGAGAGAGAGAGGAGAGAGAGAGAGAGAGAGAGAGAGAGAGAGAGAGAGAGAGACTGGGCCAAACCGTATCTGTCGCTTTAGTGATGTTATTTGAGCCTGGGGGTGAGAAATGTGACGATGGGAGAATTTTTTTTTTGTGAGATCAGATCCTTTGATTGGTTGTAGTTTTCTTTTACTTTGTTTATCATCATCATTATTATCATTTTTATCATCACTATTATCATCATAATTTTTGTTGCGTCCAAACTTATGAGATATAGCCTACATCAGGAAAACTATCAATTTACTCTGATGTATCAATACAGCGTAATGAATATGGGATGAGAGAACCAATATATTGATAATAATAATATCAAACATTACAATTGAATTTTAGAATGGCCAACGGATAAATAAAATATTATAGCTATAAAAACCCTATCAAGTAAAAATCAGCAACCTAATTGTGTCATGAAATTGGAGATCAGCACTTCTCATTCTTTACCCTCTGAAAATAAATAGAAGACAAATACCAAAGAAAAAATAATACAAAAGAAAAAAGAAAATCCTCACAAATCCTGATGTTGAAAATAGAGAAAATGTTTAGAATAAAAATTTATTACGAAAAGTCCCAACGAAAAAACAAAAAAGAAATGAACAAATGAAAAGAAAAATCGAGAGTCCCATAATACTAAAAGATTAAGAGAAAAAAAAAAACCAATGATGGAAAATGTAGCTTTTAAATGAAAGAGAAACGAAAGAGAGAAGAACTGGGGGGCTAAAAGTCTCCCTCTCCACAGGAAAGGCTTTTTATCTCTATAAGTCAGCTTTTCCTCAAAAGTCCATTTCATTTTCAACGAGAGTACTTTATCTTTTTCTTTTTCTCCATTTTGTTTGACTTGTTTGTTTGAGTTCCTTTTACTCTTTAATTCAGGTTTTCATGATTACAAAAAAAGACACAAAAGTTTTTATTTGTTTTGATTTCAAAATTTTTCCTTTAAAAATGAATCAATTAAAATGGCTTTCATTATTATTACTATCAATATACGAACAGGAATAACAGTAGTATTAGAATAGTAGTAGTAATACCTGCAGTAAAATAGAAAACCAAAAATAAAATAATCATTAGAATATTCATATGATATGAATAATACAGTAAGCAGAATAAAATAACAACAGCTGTTATGGCCCTGACACCAAGGCACAAATATCCTTTTAGGGAACCCTTGGAGAGAAGCATTGAGGATTTACAATGTAAGTAGAGAGAGAGAGAGAGAGAGGAGAGAGAGAGAGAGAGAGAGAGAGAGTAGAGAGAGAGAGAGAGAGAGAGAGAGAGAGAGAGAGTAATCCGAATCAGTCTCTTGTGGTGATGTTATATAAGCCTGCAGGTGCGAAATGTCTTGATGGTAAAAATTTTTGGCTGAAACTGATCCTCCGATTGGTTGTGGATTCAATCTACTTAGATCATTATTATCACTATTAACTTCTTTTGTCCTGCAACCGCATTCAATGGAAACAAAGTAGGACAAAAATGAATTTGCTATGACACGTCCATTTATTTAGAAAAAAAAATAAGAGGGTAATGTCATGAGAAGAAAAATTTTGTCAGTTATTAATGATAAAAGTAAAATAAATTTTCATCAAACAAATAATTACGTTTATAAACAAAATAAGGATATCAGAAAAAAATAGAATGAAAGGAGCATGGCTCTTTAAATTTGCAGTCCATATCCCACAAAACCCAGCAAGCGAAGTATTCCTCAGTTTAGCAGAAAAGGGAGATTAAATATCTATGGAACGGAAAGCACGCCTTAACTCGCAAAGCACAAGAAGAGAAGCTCCTCATTTAGGCAAAGCCCGAGAAAGACGAATAAGCAGCGATAGTGTCAATCCTGAAAGTCATCGTTGTGAAGAACAACGGCTTCCGGCAAATTTGCTTAGAAATGGTAAATACACCGGGGTGTGCCGACTTCCAGATAAGAGAGCATTGTACTAAACAGTGGAAAGATAAAAAGATCTATATTCAAGAGGGATTTTGTGGCACTCAATAATGGTGAACGTGTCATCATCCCCGTATCGGTATTCAAAATATGTAATATCGTTCATTGAGAAATGTAGATGTACACTTCAGTATTTATTTTTGCTCCAAATCCTCTCCTATGCATATATGTTTGAGATGAATTACGATCAACTCAAATATAATACTACATTACTGTGACGTACATCTTTTACAGAAGGACAGATATAATAACCAATGGCCAGTATATATTAATGTAAGGAAGGAAATTCAAGTCTCAATGCAATGTTTGTTGTTCCGACCATTAGAAAAAGTACTGTACATCAAAAATGCCGTAAGAAATAAGGTCTAATTAACATGGAGTAGAAATTTTCTTCTAAGACGAATTTCAAGTTACGTGTTAAATTAAGGTATTCAAAAATAGCTTGGGCATAAAACTAACAACTTACCTGGTTACTCAGTCTGTGACCTATGTTAGAGTACAAGTGATTACCGTGCGTGTAAATGACAAGGTATACGAGATGAAATGTCATCAAGACTAGATTCATAACAATGTTGAAAAGAAAACAACGTTGGGTCGTAAGTGTTTCTTGTTTTTGACGGCATTGTGCAATAATTAAAAGAAACTACCTTTTATATTTTGGGTTATCATTCAAAGTTACAATTTTGTTGCTTAATGTATATATTTCATCATTATTGCTTGAATAAGATAAAACGAATGAAAGGCTATGTTGTTATATATGCAATTTTATGATAAGTGTACCTTTGCTAAGAGCCACTGCTTAAGATTAAAATGATATTTGCTGTAATTATCGAGTCCTGTTTAATAATCAAACTCTGAAACGAGAGAGAGAGAGAGAGAGAGAGAGAGAGAGAGAGAGAGAGAGAGAGAGAGAGAGAGAGAGAGAGAGAGAGAGAGAGAGAGAGAGGATACAAGGCTCGCTAAAAAGGCTAAATAGTGAATCAACAGTCGTTACTCAAAAATCTTCTAATATTATCTATTGGGAAATAACGAGCAAACAGGTAGAGCACAATTTCGAGTTCGTAAATGATCAATTTGTATCAAGTGACTTTACATTTCAATGTTTGCCTGGATATATGAATATAGAAAGTTTTAATGAAAACAGATAAAAAATCATATTTAAAGAAAGTAGCGTATACATAGGACTTTTAGGGACAAAGTGAAATACTGGATATTTTTCTTACAAAGGTGAAACCAAGAATCTTTTGATCCCACACCTGTATATACAGTATGCATCAAGCCCCGAAAGAGAAAAATAAAAATCTTTCGTCCTGTTGACATCACCCTACTCCCAAGAAGAAAATACTGTACAAGTTCCAATCAATTTTTGACTTGGCTTGAGTTTTGAACTCTCTCTCTCTCTCTCTCTCTCTCTCTCTCTCTCTCTCTCTCTCTCTCTCTCTCTCTCTCTCTCTCTCTCTCTCTCTCTCTCTCTCTCTACATTGTATATACATACACACACACACACACACACACACACACACACATATATATATATATATATATATATATATATATATATATATATATATATATATATATATATATATATATATATATATATATATATATATATATATATATATATATATATATATATATATACATATATATATATATATATATATATATATGTATGTATGTATATATGTATATATGTATGTGTGTGTTGTGCATGTGTGTATACACGTGGAATTTGATTGATTTTGAGTTTTCTGGTATCCTGACATCGATGGCCATTGGCACCTATATCGTTTGTTATAAATAGATAATAAAAGGATATTCAATTGAAAAGCATAAAGGATGTCTTTATGAAAGTTAAATAGCTTTCCTAAACAAAAATCTTGGCAAGGATGAACCTGCCATCCTGACCTTGGGACCCAAATAAATATCCATTTCTTAAGGTGCCAAAAAAGGAGCATTCTGTCAACAAATGCCTCACTGTCAGGGGTCAGTTATTAAAAACATGTGTGTCCACCAAATTTAACTAATGTGAAGACAACACAGACTAGTCTCCACGTTCGATAGTCTCCCACTTTCGGGGCATCGTGTTAGGCCTCGAAGTAGATATAAAATTTATTTTTCTCTCATAATATTTCCATCCAAGTTATCCCAATGCTGTTGCCAGTTAATATAAAACAAAAACTTAATGCGTGCTAAAAATCCCTACAGAGGATGGGATACCTTCTTGGTAGCAATTAAGATACAGTATTCTTTGCCTTTTCATTTCCATTTCTAGACACACCCACGTGCGCCAGGACACAGTGAAATTGAACCGTTATACCTCTTAGTCCAATAATAATGAGGCACTCTAAAATCTTCAAAACTAGAGGGTTACTGGAATTATAAACTTCTAAAGCTTGTAGGATACTTCGTGCATCACTAAAATTGTAAAATTTCCCTCTACTTTTAATGCTTTTTTTTTTTTTTTAATGGCGGTTAGTATGCCATAAGGTTCGGTAGTAAATATAAAAAATACTAGAAGTGTACCTCTTCAATTAAAGGTGCTGCTATATACTCCAAATCCAATGTTAGCATCAGTTTTGGAGCTAAATCAGTAAAAATAAAAATCGAATCCCTATGCTCTTCAACATATTTCATAAATAGACACCTCGCTTCTATACCTAGAACTCATTTAAAGAAAGATATCTCTAGTAATTTCCATGGTAGGGTTGGTGATATCCTAATTGAAAGCACTATTTCTAGCTATATTAAGACTGTTTATTAACTATTTTACCCAGAACCATAAGGTTGACGAGATTTTGGGTGGACCTCAAAATATCTCCAATGCCTCACCAACTTTGAAGCTTGAAAGGCTAAAGAATAAGGAAGTCTTTGAAACCTAAATCAGTAGCAAACAATAGAAGACTTTCGGTAAAGGTCTAAAGGTAATTCTACAGCATCAATTAGGAAGATCATGATAGGTTGCGTTCTAAGAAGGTAAATGCGGCCAACCTGGTACCAGTATGATGTAATCTAAAATCTTTAATCGTCTTTGTGTGGCTGAGAAGTACATTTCACACCCTTAACTAATTTTTAAAGATTCTAAGGCCTTGAGCAACTTAAAAATATTTTTTACAGTCTGCCTTCCATGATGTATGAGGGCAAAACCTTTAAAGGATTCAGAGCTTCTAGATATTTTGCTTTTAAGGCTTTCAAGTGAGGAACTTATGTCAGCCTGCAGTCAAATATCAACTCTAAAAAATCTAGCTTCAATTACACATGGGACTCGTTAGCCATTGATGTACATATCTGGGTCTGGGTGTATTTCACGAATACGACAGAAATGGACAACAACAGTTTTACTTATCGCAAACTTAAATACATTCGTATTAGCCCTATGAATAATTTATTCAATTGATCGTTATAGTTTTCTCTCAACCATTACCATTTTAGCTCCAGCAGATGATATGGAGAGATCATCTATAAATAATCTTGAGAGAATATCTAGGAGAAATACAGAGATAGCCCATTTATGGCTAATGAAAATAGGGTTACACTCATCACACCACCCTGGGGAACTCCTTCCTGGCATTTCCTCTCTGACAGTTTCAATTACTTTTACTTGAAGAAATCTATGTGAAACAAATGTTTGAATGAGCGATAGTAGTTCTCTCAATCCCAAATTATTAATGGTTTTGAGTATACCATATCTCCATGCAGTATCATATGCCTTTTAAAGGTTAAAAAGGCTTACATGGTGCTGTTTGGAAGCAAAAGCTTCACAAATAGAGGACTCAGAACGTAATGATACATGTCGCAGAGTGTATTTTTCTAAAACCACGCCGGATAGGTGACAATATACCTTTTTTTTTCTACAGGTACCACACCAGTCTTGCATTGACCATCTTCTCCATAATCTTACATAAACAAGATGTCAATGCAATTGGCCGATAGTTTGTTGCTAAAAACTTATCCTTATCGGCTTTGAAAAATGCTAAAATAATGGATAATTCCCACACATTCGCTAGTTTTCTGCTAAAAACTTAGCCTTACCTGGTTTAAAGAATGCTTAAATAATAGATAATTCCCAAACCTTCAATAACTATAACCATGCCATATTCTGTTAAGTATATTTCAAATAAATAACTTAGTATCATTGCAAGTAGCAAGTAGGGAATTAAATAACATTTTGGTTAAAGGAGCATTATAAGATTCTTCGTTTTCTGTTGTAAAATTTAACAGTTTTTGTTGTACCAACCGTGTTTCACACAATTGTACATAATTCTTTTTGTATATATTATGCTTGTATCTTCGCTCTTCCCTCGTACTAAAACGAACATGAAAATTCCTGTCTGGTTTTTCCTCTGTAATATTGTCTGTCTTGTGAACTTGTTATGTCCTGTTGCCTTGAGGTTTTGTATATAAGGAGAGTGTTCCACAATAATATAACTCCGGGGTCACATTGGTGACCCCGGAAGTCGACTCGCTCCCACTGCCTTCCACCCCCACCTCCCTCGCCCCTCCATCGTTGGTACTATGACGGAGACGGACTCTACTGCAGTTGGCGCCGCGGCCGCCCCATTGAAACTTTCACCGTTCGCCAGCAGAGAAGCGTTCGCTTGGTTTCAATGCGCTAAAGTCCACTTTCGTATCAGGGGTGTGACTCGCTCAACCACCAAAGCGGATTATGTTCTCGCGGCGATACCCGAGGACACCTTCCCAGAAATATCCGACTGGCTTTGTGAACAAGGAGACACCCCAATAGCGTCTGACGCCCTCAAAGCATACCTTCTGCAGCAGTACTCGCCGTCGCCAGCCGCCCGTATAGCAAAGCTTTTTCAGCTCTCGCAACAACCGTTGGGGGACCAAAGGGCTTCGCTTGCCCTCAGGGAAATGACCAGTATCGCTCGCCTTCAACCTGCCGCAGACGGCTCTCCTCGTGAGGTGAACCTACTCCGTGCCCTTTGGATACGCCGTTTACCTGAACCTGTACGCGCTGCCATACCCGATGTCGATAGTTTACCCATAAAGGACTTGATGACCAAAGCCGATGTCCTTATGGACAGCCACTTCAAGACCTCCATCAACGCCTCCACCCCTGACGACGAGGATGCCTATTCAATGTCAACTGAAGATGACATGAATGCCGTAGGACATACATGCCTACCCCGTGATGTGCCGAAGCGGCGACAAAGCCGCCCACCACCCACCAATCGCTCGCGCCCCAACGAACGACTTCTACAGCCACTTACTACCTCCCATCCGCCGCAGTTTTGCTACTACCACTTCAGATTCGGGGCAACCGCGAAGAAATGTGCCAAAGATTGTCAGTGGCCAAAAAAACGTGTAAGTAGGCCATCGCTTGTGGCGGTGACCTCCCATGTTTCTAATCTTTTCTTTTTACAGGATGCAGGAACGGGCATGCAATTTTTGGTAGACACGGGTGCTTGTCGTTCTCTTTTGCCAAGGAAACTCTTCAAGGCACAACGTAGTCTGTCTACATCTGCCGACGTCCGCTTGGTAGCTGCCAATGGATCTGCGATACCCACCTACGGTTACGAAAACCTCACATTATCGTTCGGAAACGGTAAATTCAATTGGAAGTTTCTCGTTGCTGACGTCACAATGCCAATCCTCGGTGCGGATTTCCTCTCTCATTTCCACCTTCTGGTCGATGTCGCCCACCGACGATTGGTCAACGCAGACTCGTACTTGTCGACACCTCTTCAACCCGCCCCCTCTAACCTCGCTCTCACATCAGCGCACCCACGGATGCCTACGCCCACCTCCTCACGTCGTACCCGGAAGTTTTCCGTCCAGAACTTCGCCAAACGCCCAAGGTTCCTGCCAAGCACGGTATTTATCACCATATCAAGACGACGGGACCCCCAGTCTTCGCAAAATTCAGACGTCTGGCACCGGAACGATTGGCAGCCGCCAAACAGACGTTCGCCGAAATGGAGAAAATGGGCCTTTGCCAAAAGGCCTCCAGCCCATGGTCGTCACCCTTACACATCGTTCTGAAGAAAGACGGCTTCCTCCGTCCCTGCGGGGATTACAGGCGCCTGAACATGCAAACAGAACCGGATCACTACCCCCTCCCAAACATTGCAGATGTAACCTCCTACCTGCACAAAGCGAAGGTTTTCTCTACGCTCGACCTCCTGAAGGGGTATTATCAGGTGCTTATGAACCCAGAAGACATCCCCAAGACCGCCATCACCACTCCGTTTGGCACATACACCTTCAAATACTCCTGTTTTGGCCTTCGTAATGCTGGGGCAACGTTTCAACGTCTCATGGATGGCATCTTAGGGGACCTCCCTTTCTGTGTATGTTATGTGGACGACATACTTGTGTTCTCCTCCTCAAAAGAGGAACACCTCCGTCACCTGCGCATCGTGCTCGACCGCCTGCAACAAAACGGCCTTGTAGTCCGGTACGACAAGTGTACCTTTGGCGCCAACGAAGTGTCGTTCTTAGGGCACCGTATCACTCCTGAAGGAGTCCATCCCCTCCCTGAGAAGGTAGCAGCCGTTCAGAATTTCCCCGCGCCCTCGACCGTCAATGCTCTGCAGGAATTCTTGGGCATGATCAACTATTATCACCGTTTTCTGCCAGCCATTGCCGCCACTCTTGCTCCCCTCTATGCCTCCCTCAAGGGCAAGCCAAAGGACCTGAAGTGGGGTCCCCTTCAAGAAGCAGCCTTCTGCAATGCAAAGAAGGCCCTATCAACTGCTGCGGCTCTCACTTTTCCTATCCCACACGCCCCTCTCCTTCTCTCCACCGATGCCAGCGACGTCGCTATTGGTGCAGTACTCGAGCAGGTGGTCAAAGGCTCGCCCCGCCCATTGGCCTTCTTCAGCAGAAAACTGTCCAAGGCAGAATCGGGTTATTCTACCTTCGATCGAGAATTGCTGGCGGTGCACTTGGCTGTCCGTCACTTTCGCCATTTCTTAGAAGGTACGCCCTTCGTCATTCGCACAGACAACATGCCTCTGGTGCACGCTTTCACTTGACAGTCTGACGCCTGGTCCGCCCGTCAACGCCGACATCTCTCCGCCGTGGCTGAATACAATTGCATCCTCCAATACGTCCCTAGGAAAATGAATCCCATTGCCGATGCCCTGTCAAGAAACACATTGGCTGCCGTTCATCTGGGATTGGATTATAACGCCCTGGATGAAGCCCAACGACAGGATCCAGAGTATCAAGCTTGTAGGACATCCTGCACGTCCCTCCGTTGGGAGGATTTTCCCCTCGAAGACTCCAACACCACCCTCCTCTGTGACGTCAATACTGGTAGACCGCGACCTTGGATTCCTGCTCCCATGCGCCGACAGGTGTTTGATTTCATCCACGGCCTTTCACATCCCTCGTGCCGTTCTACTGCACAGCTGCTGAAGGCAAAGTTCATTTGGCACGGCATTTCTAAGGATGCTAAGGATTGGGTCCGTGCCTGTACTTCTTGCCAAACTTCCAAAGTACATCGACACTCGGATTCAGGAGTGGGGACCTTTCCTCAATCTCAGCGTCGTTTCGCACACATTCACGTCGACGTTGTAGGCCCCCTACCCACATCACAAGGACATCGTTACCTGTTTACCGTCATCGACCGCTCCACTCGTTGGCTTGAAGCCTTTCCCATGGAAACTGCAACGTCCGCCTCATGTACATCTGCCTTACTCTCTGGATGGATTTCAAGATTCGGTATCCCTGAGCATATTACTTCTGACAGGGGAACCACTTTCACCTCTCAATTATGGACGTCATTAGCGAATCTCCTGGGCATCACCCTACATCAGACAATGGCCTACAACCCCGCTGCCAATGGAATGGTTGAACGTTTTCATCGCACCCTCAAAGCAGCTTTGATGTCCCGCTGCAAGGATTGCAACTGGTTTACTCAGCTTCCCTGGGTCCTCCTTGGACTAAGGACCACTCCTAAAGACGCCCTCGACGTCTCGGCAGCCGAAATGGTGTATGGCGACCCGTTGGTCGTCCCTGCCGAATTTTTTCCTTCTACAACCTCCTCCGACGATCTCCAGCGCATACGTCACGTTGTGGGAAAATTTACTCCGTGCCGCCAGACTCACAAGCCCCCAGCGAAGCATCACATACCAATGGACTTGCACTCTGCAACGCACGTCTTCCTGCGCAACGACACCAGCAAGCCACCACTAACGCCCCCTTACACGGGCCCTTTCCTTGTGATCCGACGCAGTCCGAAAGCATTCCTCCTAAACATTCGGGGCAAAGAAGACTGGGTCTCCATTGATCGTCTAAAACCTGCTTATCTTCTGCCAGATGACCCGCCTACAGTTCGCCCTATTTAACATGTACAGTATGTCATTTCTAGGGGGGGAGCCATGTACCAACCGTGTTTCACACAATTGTACATAATTCCTTTTGTATATATTATGCTTGTATCTTCGCTCTTCCCTCGCACTAAAACGAACATGAAAATTCCTGTCTGGTTTCTCCTCTGTAATATTGTCTGTCTTGTGAACTTGTTATGTCCTGTTGCCTTGAGGTTTTGTATATAAGGAGAGTGTTCCACAATAATATAACTCAGTCGTTTCCAATCTGCCTTTGAGTTCATACCCTTACTCGGCGCCGTCACATTGTCCTCAATGCTTGTATAGTAGTAGTCACGAGATGCTTCACATTTGCATGATATGTTCCAGAAACGCTCATCCAAGGCATTTGTAACCTTAGGTGCTCCAGTCACATACTGACCATTCTCCATCAACACTGATGGTGTGTTGGGGGTAAATTTGCCTGCTAACCTTTTTACTTTCCTCCTTACAAAATATGGTGGTTCTCTACTGTTGACTGGAGAAATCCGAGACTG
>NC_090728.1:112489283-112499283 GCF_036898095.1 Palaemon carinicauda | reverse complement strand
AGAATTCTATCACAAAGATTCTTATTAATAAGGACGAGGAATATGGGGAAAGGAAGAGTAGCCATTAACGAGAAGAATATTGCAACCCGGTACGGATCATGCGACAGTTACTCAAAACGAACCAAACGGGGCTATATTATTATTATTATTATTATTATTATTATTATTATTATTATTATTATTATTATTATTATTAGATAAGCTACAACTCTGGTTGCTAAAGCAAGTTGGTATAAGCCCAAGATCTCCAACAGGGAAAAATAGCCCAGTGAGGAAAAGAAATGCGGAAATAAATATTACAATCACCTTACTACAAACCCACCTTCATTTAAAAAATAATGCTACCACGTGTGCTTCTCCTATTCTGTGACTTACTTTTCTCATCTCGCCATCACACTTTATACGTAATGCTACATCTCTATATGCATAAAAATTCTACCTTTTCTTTCCACCGTACATATCAAAATTTCCAACTCCTTCCTGTTGTCTTCTACCCATGATATATTGGCTTTGTTTACATTTACTTTGAACATCATCATCTTACAAATACTCTCAAAACTCTTTTGGCCTCGTCAAGCGGTTTTCGTCATTTTAAATGCTTGGATTGTCACAGACAATGAGCAATGCATACTAAAATAAGAGCATCATGGTTCAATCAGAACAAACCTTTTATGTTTTAATCTTTGGGTTACAGAAGCCTTTTTTTTGGTGTTTGTGATAATCCTAATTTGCAGTGAAATCTTATAAAAAAAGTACCAGAGATTTTTACGGAATAGCTGAAGAAGTTGGCATTCGTTAGTATTTGTACTAAACAATTATTTCTTATCGGTTATAGTGATGATAAGCTTTAAAGCTAATTCTGCTATAACTCCCAATTCTATGCCCTTCATATATTCTTCCGTTAGGTAAAAAAGGCTAGAGGTAAGGAAAGGCAAAATGGTTGATTAGATTAGCAAAGTAATTCGTTTTCTTTATGGAAAAATATTGACTAGTTTTTCTTTCAAGGAATATCAGCTAATTCCTAGAGGTATACGATTAAGGAGCCCTTAAGCAGACAATTTTAATAATCCCGTGATATGGGAAAGGATTTTTTAACATGATGTATTTTTTCATATATTGTCAAATTTCTGGAGTGGTGTGGTTTGGGGACAAATTGGAGATTGGGTTATATAAAGCTTAAATTTTATCTTGAATATTCAAATATGTTAAAACTATCGTAAATAAAATCAATCTCAGTGCCTCCTAAACAAAAAAATAACAGATGAATCGTTGAATACAGACTATAAATCTAAGATTGCTCTCCCTTTTGCATCCGTTTCAAATAAAGAAAGAAAAAAGGTATGCTAATTTATGAATAAATTACAGAGGATATCCTTCAGGGATGATGTTCTTTATTACAATACACAAGAACATAGGAAAGAAGAAAAAGTTCTTACAGTTTTATACTATACACAAAGAGTTATGAACCTGATGAATTTAGGAAAAAAAAATCTTTTCCCTGGAATTGTTCCCTTGCTATTTTCAAATTTATTTTGTATGAGATTAAACCCTTATATTGACGAATAAATGATGATAATTTAATTTGGTGTTTGCCATTTACGTTGGCAACAATGAAATATCGGGGAATGTTCACCAAGCTATATTTAACAGGAGCTTTTGAAATAGTAGGATAGTACACCAACAGGTCATTTTATAAAAGATGAATAATCTATTACCAGATCCGGATCTTCAATCTACGTGTGAAGTGATATGCTAATATTCAGTACCTATGAATGTTTAGATGATTTCAGTGCCAAGGAAGTTTAAGTTGAGAGATTATGTGTCATGAAATCGGAAACTAGATTAACCTCTCGGATTATAATAAGTTGTTTTAGGTACGTGATATAGAACTGCTGTATTCATTTCAATAACCAGTGATATGGATAAATCTCATTTATGAATTTGGGTTAGAATGCTCAGAGCTGTGGCCTGTAAGGCTGTTCAGCACCATAGTGAAATGGGGCAATGGGACCAGGGGTCGGGTGCAAACCTTAAAGATTTACTATGAAATAAAACTTATAAAAGGTTTTGGAGCAGAATGGAAGAAATTAAGTGAAAAGTCCCTATGCCTACAGTGCACCGCTTAACGTACAGTGATGGGGTTACCTCCCTTGTGGATAAGTGGGAGCAAGAGTAAAAAGAGGGTTATAGAGAATAACAACAAGACCATGGAATAAAGAATAGACACGGTCTCCCTCTGCCTAATGTGTGTATAACTGTCAAAATTAACCATGGGGAGAGAGAGAGAGAGAGAGAGAGAGAGAGAGAGAGAGAGAGAGAGAGAGAGAGAGAGAGAGAGAGAAAAAAAAAAAATTATTGATGAGGCCTTTAACCAGGTAAGGTGAAGATTAATTCATACGACAAAAATAACACTCACGTTTAGCATCTCTCTCTCTCTCTCTCTCTCTCTCTCTCTCTCTCTCTCTCTCTCTCTCTCTCTCTCTCTCTCTCTCTCTCTCTCTCACAGTAGCTGGGACCCAACACAGTATTTTAACAATTAATTAGAGAACTAGCTGGTCATGCTATGATTGGTATACTATTTATTATGGAACACGCTCAAAAATTGTGTGTGTGAGAGAGAGAGAGAGAGAGAGAGAGAGAGAGAGAGAGAGAGAGAGAGAGAGAGAGAGAGAGAAGTATTAAACAATATGAAAATATACTTTCCCTCTTTGACTTTTGTTTCGATCCGATTAATCAAAAACTCTGATCTGTCATAGTAAAAGGTTTGTTTTTATTGGCAGCTACGGTCAGATTTTATTTCCCACTGACAAAGCAATTTACCTTTGTTCGACCAATGAAACAAAAGACTAGAAATACGATCCCAATGCCTCTTTTGTTTATACACTTATTGCAATTGAAGCCTCCGTGTTTCGAGGAAGCCTCGAATTAGGTGAAAATACAGATCATTATTCCTTTTCCCTTTTCGAGTTCCATTTTAGATTTCAGTTGCATTACCTTAATGAGATGACGCTACAAAATTTTATTCCTAAACAAAAGAAAGGAAAATAAACTACACAAGGTTGGGGTAGAGATAAAACCACAGAAGCAAACAGAACCAATTTAACTCTGCTTTGTGGCTTTCAATGTCCTTAGGACGCGTTTGCCGCTAAAAACGTCTGTTAAATTTTGTTTGACGATGTATTACAAGGCTGGCTTTTTAAATGATTGCACTGTGTTCCTTAATGATATAATTAAATATCGACTGGTATTAAAGGGCAGTATATATAAAAGCCTTGCGCGATTCTCTCTCTCCCTTTCGGCCAAATATCCAACGATTCCCATTCCCGTTTTACTAGAGTTTTAAGATGATTTTTCCTCCTGAATTTATGTATTCTAATTTTAGCATATAAAATTCCATTATGTAGTAATGATTATATTGGATCCTTTGAAATTGACTGGAAAGGGAAGTGGGAATGCAACCGTCTTCGTATTTTAGCTTCTGAGGCATTTGAGACTCTGAGGATCGTAAAACTGCACCCAAAGGCACAGAGTTATTATGAGGTCTTAGAAAAAGAGAGAGAGAGAGAGAGAGAGAGAGAGAGAGAGAGAGAGAGAGAGAGAGAGAGAGACGAGGTTCTGAAAGTTTCGTGTATAACGATCTTTAATGAAATTGGATAAGTATGGTTTTTACATCATTTAGAGATAAAACCTCTTATGAAATGTCTATGCTCATCTCGACAGAATCATCAAAAGTACTTCGTCTAATTATGGCGACATTACTATACGGTGGGTCTTTTAGATGGGGCAAATGTATTTGACAGTTGAATTTCCTAAATTCCGAAAAATCCGCTACACTTATATCTTATTTGAATTTTAACAAAATTGGTATTCAATTTTTGTTCAATAGCCATTGTCATTCACAGCAGTTTCGTTACTTAGCCAATTCACTAAATAGTCTGAGCCATATGTACTAAAAAGGTTTTTCTCTCACTTATTTTTAGTTCAATGATTGTTAATAGATATATATTCCCTCCTTTACTTCTAGGCGAAGGTCCAGCTGTATCAATTACTGCATTCTCAAAAGGTTCTCCCACTGATGGAATATTACATAAGGGAGCCCTGGGAATTACTTGATTAGGTTTACCAGCAATTTGACATTCGTGACAGCTTAATACATATCTCTTAACGTCACTTTTCATCTTAGGCCAAAAGCAAGTCATACTTATACACTTGAAAGTTTTATTTATCCCTAAATGTCCTTGATCATCATGTGCTAATTTCAGAATTATTTCGCGAAACTTCCTAGGAATTACTAATTGTTCTATAACTTCCTCTTTGCTAACTGACTTGGGAAGAGCATAACGACACAAAATTTCGTCTTTTAAACAGAAGGTTTCTTTACAAACATTATCGGGATCATCATCCAACTCATTTTAAAAAATTTGAGACAGTGTCTCATCCTCTCTCTGCAACTTAATTAGCTCATCTCTATTCAAAATATTAGTGCTTAAACCATTGCAGTAACTATCACTTGAATCCACTACATCGACTACGTCTACGTCACTACTTTCGACAACTACATCATCAACTTGGCTAACACTGTCAACACCGATGGAGTCGGTCTTCTCAGCCCCACACTTGCTAAGATCAACCTCACCACCTCCATCACACGCGTTCGAATCCTCGAACAAATTATGACTGTAGTCTATATCTGTATCTAAACCTGACCTAGTTACTACCATTTCAGGCACTGGAACCTCACTTAAAATAGGATTCACACATCTGGATGTAGTTAAATAATTACCGACAATAATGTCAACGCCATCAACGGGAAAATAGCCTACAACTGTTAGTTTTACATCTCTTGACAATCCATGACTTTTCAAGCTCATCTTCAACAAAGTACAAACAACGCAAGTATTCGGAAACCCACCAAACAACATTTTCTTTCATAGTGATTTTTGCCCTCATTGGCACACACTCTTTCCTAATAAGGGAAACAGCTGCTCCGGTGTCCCTAAGCAAGACAACTTCTCTCGAATCCCCTCCTTCAAGCGAAGAAACTATACTTTCTGATGAAAAAACCCCGTAAAATTTCCTAGTTTCTTTCATAATGTCATTTCTGCTTGACGAAAGATTATCAACTAGAGACATTGGTTTCTTGTCATTCTTCTCCTCTGCCATACAATTCCTTGCTATATGCCCTTTCTTATTACACCGATAACAAACTATCTCTG
This sequence comes from Palaemon carinicauda, assembly GCF_036898095.1. Lineage (NCBI taxonomy): Eukaryota > Metazoa > Arthropoda > Malacostraca > Decapoda > Palaemonidae > Palaemon > Palaemon carinicauda. Next base: position 112,494,067 of record NC_090728.1, on the reverse strand, counting down.
AACTACTACCTTCTCATTTGCTTTTACAAAACCTGGCAGTATGACCTGGTTTTCAACATGTATAACAATAATAATGATAATCATATTTCCCTGTATTACTATTGCTGAAATTACTCTTACTATGTTGCATCTTACTAGAAGAAGTCTTATTTTTCTTCTTACTATGACTTAAACTATGAGTAGGACTGTACTCATCTGCCAACCTTGTTGCATCTTTAAAAGACTTTTCACGCCCATCTTCTATATATAGCTTAATGTCTGGAGATATGTTATCTTTGAAGTTTTCTAACAAAAGTTCTTGAGATCATCAAAACTATCTATTTCAGCGGAAGTTAACCAATCACCAAATGATCTTTGTAACTTCTGTCCGTATTCTACATAAGTATTGCTCTCATCCCTTTTCAAACTTCTAAATTTCGTACGGCACGCCTCTGGTACTCATCTGTATGCACTAAGAACAGTTTCTTTCACAATATCAGAGTACACTTTCATCCTCAGACATACAACTATGCACAGAGAGTGCCCTACCACTTAAGACTGACTGTAAATACAAAGTCTTCTTGTTTTTAGGACAACCTACTATGTTCATTAACTTTTCAAAAGACATGAAATATTTTGTTACATCTTCCTCATCAAATTTTAGAATTAATTTCAACACTGCACCCATACCTAAATTATCAGAATCATCGTTCAATGATGACTTACTACCCCGTCTGCTACCTGACGCATTACTTCCTGGCCTGCTACCTGGCGGACTATTATGAAGATTTTTGCCTTAAACGAGCGATTTCCAACTCATGCTTAAGCTGTCTCTCACCTTCTTTTCGCTGTCTTTCATTTTCTTCTCTTTCAGCTACTCTTTCGTCTCTCTCAAAAATTTCCAGTTCTCTCTTAAAACATACTCACGGAGAGCATCGTCATCTAGACCAAGAAGTTTACCTGAAGCTATCATATCTTTCGTAATCTCACTCATTCTGCTTCTTTCTATATTCTCCCTGTTTCAATTGGCTATTTTGTTGAAAATCCTGGCAAGGTCACCAGCTGTTACGATCTAGAAATCTTTACAGGTTCTTTTAATACATAAATGAATGTCAACAACAACCGACATTAAAACATGGGAAATGAATAAAAAAAGAAACACAAAAAACAACACGTTTATTCACAAACTTATAAAGAAAATTAATGTTACTTCTTCGGTTACTTTAACTGACAAATCAAATCAATCAAACACCAACAGAAAAGGGGAACAGTCAGTAAGGTAGAAATACTTAAGGAATAGTTTTCTGCAGCTGCTGATACGATACTGGTACGGAGTCTTCAGGCTTGAGAACGTTATAGAAGGGCGGCTGAAGTTCAGATGAAACTGGCACGATGACCGGATTCGAAGACGTCACAAAAAGGGTAGCATCAAGAAGCGATATCAGTGGTCTTCTTCCAAGGATTCGATGATACTATGGAACTTAGGCAGGCTGCAGGCAGTGTTGGCTATTTCTTGTCACAAGCAGGGAGGGCTGGCTGCTTCAATTTGTCTCTTCTTCTCGGCCAAAGCAGGATCTTTTGGAGATAGGCTTTTGTTGTTTGAACGGAAGGTTTGAATCTGGCTCTATCAGACTTCTGGTCTTCTCTGTTTCTTATCTCACTAGGACTTGGATCTTATCTGCTTTAGACATAGTTTCTCTCTTGTCTTATGTCCTGTCCTATCTCTCTTGGACAATCTCTTCTTGAAGTTTATATACCCATGTATGGGCGAAGTTAATTACAGTAGGTAGTGGTCATCTCCATAGAAGGTGTTCTTTTTAACAATTCTGCATCTCTATTGGTTTCCTCAAAAACGCCCACTTCGATCACGCCATGGAAGCTTCTAGAAGAATTTCTTATGCAATCTGGACCACGTGTTAAGTCGTAACAAAAGGGCAGCACGTGTCCTTCCATGATGACATATATCCTAAACAAGGATTTCCCTCAGGCTCGGTTTCTCAAAATATGCTGACTCCACTAATTAAGATGATGACATCTTAGTCAAAACAGGACAGTTCCCTTATCACGGGTCTGTAGTCGAATCTTGTCTAGCCTCGCGCTCACTCTTTGGAAATATATGTTATTGTCTTTTATAACATCCTTTTAAAAGTATTATGTCTACCCATGACACATGTCCATTCTGATATGATATAGTCTCATTTGATTTGAATAACATATGCATATCACCCTGAAAAGGAATAAAAAAAAAAAGTATATATTTTTTTTTCTCTGAAATGAAACTTTTAAATCTGGTTTTATGATTTTTTTTTCTTTAACACTGAACTTAATTGTATAATCATAACACTTGTTTTGACTTTTACCTTCTTTGTCTGTATTAAGTCAGTATTTTAGTATGTGTAGATGAACCAAACGTAAAAGATATATGATGGTCGTGAACAGAAATTATTTGAAAACAGGTATGCACATGTCGCATGGAGCTTCAAACTTGAAAAATAGCCCTTAAACTATGTCTTAATTGAAATTTTTTTTTTAAAGAGATCTTATAGGATCTGGCAGATTTTCTACATCTTTTATCGATCGGGATTGAGTAACCGTGCCTAACTGCTTCAAGAATAAATAAAAAAAAATTTAATTAAAAGTGATCTAAATTAATTTTAAGAGACCCAAATTTAAGAAAAACTGATAAAGTCTTGATTAAGCATCGTACCCTAGAAGTGGTACAAAACAATGCCACAAGACTCATCAGCGGTTCTCCAATATGGACCAGACTCTGATTGTTAAAAGCCGAAACTAATATAATTTCCCTTTCTGCCAGGATCGAAATCAGATATTGCAGCATTACATCCAAGTCAATCAAAGCAGACAGAGACTGCCCCCTGAGCAACAGACTCAAAAGACTCCTTCCCTCGGCGGAAGAGATTAACCCTCCAAGGACACACGTAAAGAGACTGCTGAACATACTTAGAAGAATGCAAATGCAAAATTAAGCCTACAAGACTAAGGGGCAACGAAGGCACGATGGTTACATTACTCCAGTCCGTGGTCACTAGACCCATTCCAATATAACTTTACCATCCTCCTAGCAGCAAGCAAAGCTCTCTGTACGCCAGAACAACTCCCAGCGCAGCCAAAAATGCAATCAGCAACAACTCCGACCCCAAAGTCTATTATACTGATGGATCACTTGATCGTGATATCCCTGCAGCAGCATTAGCAGTCATTTCTCCATCAGGCAACAGGAAAAACTTGAGGCTTTCCTACTATGCCTCCACCTGCAAACTGAGCTAGTGGAGATTGACAAAGCCCTAGAACACTCCGCAAGTCTACCTGCAGGAAATACAACAATCCACACGGATTCAAGAGGAGCCATTCTGGCTCTCAGCAACAAAGAACCCACTGAAAATTTCTACCTAATTAGAGCAATACAGTATCTAGCCTTAGCTCACCAAAGCAACAACAGGCAGATCATCCTGAATTGGATTCCAAGTCACACTGGAATCACTGGCAATGATGAGGCCGATCACCTGGCCAAGTCTGCCCTAGAGTGCCAGACAATAAGTAGCACACTTTAGCCTTCACTGAAAACCACCAAGAATCAAATGTCAGCCTTTAGCAACATGCAAAAGAAAAGTGAACTAAGGAGTGCCTTCCCCGAAGGCTCCAGATCAGCAAATGGTACATTGAAGCAACTAACCTAATCCTCTATCGACGAGCATGAAATATTCCCCGCCAAGTTGCAGTCATTATTTGCAGACTGAGACTGGGATATCTGTGCAATTGGCAAATCATCATCGATAAGGACGACTACTCAGCAGCACAAGAGGCACCGAAAAGACCATGAAACAACTGTCAGTAACTGACATATGAACCTTTCAACACTACCTATTGCATTGTCCAGAAACAAGCCTACTAAGACGACTTTAACTCCAATATTCCTGTAACTGCGACAACAATTGTAAAACACATTTTTGCCAATGTTGATACATTATCAGCCTTTCTTCACAGCTACCGTCCCCAAGATAACATAATTTATGATTAACCTCTTTTTTTGCTCTTATCTCACTTCAAATTTCTATTCTCTCTTTATAGAAGTTCAGGACTCCTCCCCAATTAAACATCAAATCTGAAAGCCCGTGGACTTCTCAATGACTCTAACACATAATTAACATTTCATGTTCATTTTTGTTCTAGTATTTTCAGGTACAGGAATATTTATTCCACCCTTTCTCTACCACTCATATCCTCTAACCAATTTCTTTTCCGCTCTCTCCTAATCAAGATGAAACTTCTTACTATTTTCTCGTCCTAACAACTTAGCTCAAACTACTAAAGAAGTTTATTTACTCCTTTCATAGCAATGTCTCTAATTAAACCTTTCAAACTCCTTCCCGACCCCTTCTACTCATCGTGACTTTTGGCTGTACCTCTTTCTCTCCAACTAAACAACGAGACCAAGTGGGTTCTTTTGGTGAGGATGCCTCTTCCCCTCCGTCACCTTCTTCCTTTTCCTTTGACCTAAAAGAGGCTGGGGCGCCTCTAAAAATAAGAGACGCAAGTTAAAAATGAATACCAGTTGCTGATTATCCTTGGCCCACATCCTATCCCAAACCACATACAAATAAAAGTTGCTGATTATCCTTGACGCACATCCTATCCCAAACCACCTACAAATAAAAGTTGTAGATTATCCCATATCCTAAATCCCCTACAACCCCCCCCCCAAAAAAAAAAAAAAAAAAAAAAAAAAAAAAACCTAAGCGCTGCAAGCGCACAAAGGCCCGTCCCAAGCCGCAAGGGACAAGCAA
>NC_090728.1:112476783-112479283 GCF_036898095.1 Palaemon carinicauda | reverse complement strand
CAAGATTGACGCCTAGCTTCTTTCATGGTACGATGGAACTGTGCTCTACACTTTTTGTATGTAATAAAATTTCCCTCAGTACGGCGTCTACGCAATCTAGTCAGAGATTTTCTGGTGGCTCTGTGCAAGATAGTTAATTTTGAAGACCACTACGAGATTGGACGTCGTTTGAATAATCCTTTGGTTTTGGGAATCAAATTGACTTATGCTGTATGTAGGGTACCATTCAGTAGGTCTCTGGCATCATCAATACTTCCAAACTGTTCTGCACTCCCCTGAAATTCACTTAGCTCACGAAATTTAACCCAGTCCGCCTTGTCAAGATTCCATCGTGGCGATCTTTGTAAAGGTGGGTCATTGTTGGTGTTTATAAAGATTGGTGCATGATCACTAGTATGCCAATCATTTAATATCCTCTCATCGAAATCAAGAAGGCAGTTAGGGTTTGCAATTGACTGTCTACCATACAAACCTCCAACTAAAAGAAAATGTTGTTGGAGCTGTGTAATCACCTCTACTAAATTATCATATGATATGTTATCATTTGGAGGCAAGTACAGATAGCAGATTGTACATTTTCTCCCTATATCAATCTGTACAACCACTGCTTGCAGAGGTGTATGAATAGATATGGGTATTTGTGGAACATCTCGACGAACGTATAAGAGGCTTCTGCCATGGCTCCCTACTCAGTGGTTATTTGGTGTCCTATAGCTAACATATTCGCATGGACAAGGAGTATTAGCATCAAGGTTGCTCTCTTGTAGACATACAATTATGGGGGCATGCTCGTGAATTAAGAGCTTAAGTTCTTCATATTTGGCCCTTAAACCCTGACAATTCCATTGCAAAATGGAGGAGAAAACGATGTATTATTTTCTGGAAGACATCTTTGATGAGGTCTTCCTATTGACAGTTTTTGATTTGAAAATAATTTCTGTAGGCTTCCTAAGTTTGGGTCTTGATAAGCTAGGGTTTATATTAGCCTTTTCAGTGTTCTTTTTACCTAATTCTTGTGGGGGATGGAGGACCTCAACTTGACTTTTCGATTGATTCAAGAAGTTTTCCTATTGATCTGAAATATCAACAGGCCGAACATCATATCTATTTGATGTCCTAACTTTGGTGTTTTTAATGGATGGGGGTGAGAGAGATGGAGGTCTCTCTCTTTTCCTATTGACAGGTGGTGATTTGTTAGGTTTTGGTGTTTTCCCTACTACAGGTGCACCTGATAACTCTGTTTTATGTGGAACCTCCATCAAGTTAGGCAAATATATAGCCTGAGAGAGGTTAGTATTATCCTTTGTAGTGGGGGAACAAAGGTTTAATAGAGGTGAGCAAAGCCTTAGGTGATATTCTTGTCTTATCCTCTAGAATTTTATCAGAAGATGGCAAATTTCTTTTCTGGGGAATACAGGCAGTAATAGGTGGATTGGATGTCTCCTGCCTCATTTTTCCTCCTGATTTCAATACCTTTGTATAAACTGTTGATTTACTCAATAGTCACTTGGCATGCCCCACAGTTATGTGCTTGATACTGGATTTATTGAGAGCAGCCTCTTCCAACTTATATTGCTGGCAGCTCCTATCAGTAGATTTATGATTCAAATTACAATTTTTACGATTGGCCTCTAGTGTACATTATCCATAGCAAACATTGGAGCAAGTACTACAAATTTTATCATTCTTGCAAACTTTAGATGGATGCACATATCTAAAGCAATTAAAACACTGCAGTGGCTTCTGCTTAAAAGTTCGAACTTTAATCCATTTATTTTCTATGTAAATGTGGAAAGGCACATCAGCATCCTGGAAAGTCAGGATAATCATTGACGCTCCAGGGACTTCGTGCACTTTCCTCACAGTTAAAGGAATCATGGTCAATATTTCCTCTTCTGTAAACTCATAGAAGTCTCTATTAAAAACTACTCCCCTTCCATAACTGAAGTTTAGATGGGGTTTCACATCCAGCTTTATGTCATCATTCTTTGTAATCAAATTCCAAAGTATAACAGATTGAGTTTCTGATTTGGCACGTATGAGGAAACTGTTCTTTCCAAACCGAGATATATCTCCTGCGCAATGGTACCTACTTTCTTTTGAAGAAAATTGCATATCTTAAAATAATTTCCAGTACTCCCTTTTGACTGAGCAACAAGCCACTTCGGTGGTTTTGTCTTTCTCTGGGAGGGTAAAACTATCTCTATGCCTTTATCAATCCAATCTGCAGGTTTGTATACATCTAGATCCTTAGGTACCCGATCGCAAAAAGCACCCTTGATGTTCAAATTATTGATTTTAATATTCATAATATTACTGATTGCATTGAATTCTTCGTCATAGTTATCAAATGATATCCATGAATCCCACTTGTCACCTTCAAGCCTCATTCTAATTTCTTTGATGTGACCATAACATTGAAAAAATTTATACAGCACATCATAATTAATTTCTATGGGAATCTGGGTGACATGAAGGATTCGCAAATTCTCCATGTCAC
>NC_090728.1:112456783-112471783 GCF_036898095.1 Palaemon carinicauda | reverse complement strand
ATTGATGGGTTTTTGGATTGCTTACACATCCCTGTTCTTATGGACGACATGATATTTGTCTCAACAACCAGGCGTGGTATGATGGAAAAGTTAAATTTACTCAATCAGTTGTGTCGCCGCCGGAGGTGGATCCTCATTCCCTATGCCCTAGGTGCAGAGGTCATAAGTGTTTTGAAGGCTCCCCCTGCCAAGTATGTAGAGAGTGGTCGCCCTCTCAGTGGGAGAAGTTCGAGAAGAGGAAGAAAAAGAAATCTAAGAAGGACTCCTTATCTCCAGGTTCGCCGTCAAAAGGTGATAAGTGGCAATGGACGCATTAAGGACCCAATGGTTGTTGAAAGTATTGTTGTCGACTCCTGCGAGCAATGTATATATATATTTGGGATGTATTTTTATTGCTGATGGCTTTATATCATCATCAGTGAAATCAGAAGCACAAACTAGAATGTGTCACGTTTTAAAATTTATTTCATTCTTAAATGAAAATGGTGATATTCTTTCTACATAAAGAAAAGGGTTTTTCATTCGGCTTTATTACCAGCATTAATGTATGGAAATGAATTTCGGATTAACGGTGATTGGAGACCCATGAAAAAAATTGTATTTATTGTGCATAATACAACTGTTGGTTGTAAGGAAAACCACTACAAATTCGCTTTGCTTGGTTGAACTTGGTCTTACTGATTTTCGTTCTTGGTCAGGTCAAAGCAAGCAAAGACAGTTTTTCACTCAAGCTTGCGTGGAGCCTGGTACAATGGGAGGCCATCAGCTGGGCCATGTAATTAATCTAATTAAGGAATTTATTTTTCCTTTTTAAGAAATGTGACTTGTGAAATGAGTTCATGTATTTGGACCATTGTGTAATTTAATGATATTGTATTTGATGTTTATATGGAGAATGGTCAATGAAATATCCATCTATCTGTCTATCTATCTATCTATGTATGTTGCTTAGCTGGGGGCTTGTAAGTCTGGTGGCATAGAGTAAATTTTCCCAAACATGATGTAGATACTGGATTTTGTTGGAGGAGGAATGACTTACGCATTGTCAAGCACCATTTTAACTTCCCAGACATCCCAGGCATCTTTAAGAGTGGGCCTTAGCCCTAGGAGGATCCAGGGAAGCGGAGTAAACCAGTTGGAGTCATTGACTTGGAACATTTAGACTTTCAGGAGCAGAGGTAATATGCACTATCTGAGAGTATGGCTGATATATATGAGACGGACATTGCAGTTTGCAGGGGGATGGCTTCAGGCCAACGAGTGGAGTGGTCACTGACGGTTAACAGGTAACAGTGTACTTTTGAGGTGGGTAGGGGACCCACTACATTGACTTGAATATGGGCAAAATCATGCTGAGATTGAGGAAAGGTGTCCACTCCTGAATCCATTTGTAATATACTTTTGAGCTTTGCATGAAGTACAGGTGCAGACCCAATCCTTAGCATCCTCAGTAATGCTGTGCCAAATTAACTTCTTTTTCAGTAGCTGTGCAGCAGATCAACGCGAGGAAGTAAGAGGCCATGGATGATATCATATATATATATATATATATATATATATATATATATATATATATATATATATATATATATATATATATATATATATATATATATATATATATATATATATATATATTTTTTTTTTTTTGGGCTCAAGCCATGTCATCCTGATGGAAGTTCCTATAGGGTAGCTTCCTAGGGTATATTACAACTACAGCGATATTCCCAGAGAATTTACCTGAAGGTACCAGAATTCTAACTCCTGGAGCGAATATCCCTCATGAAAGGGATATCACGACATATCAGAGGACGTATTCTTGACACGCCACATGGCAATCTGCACCCCAAACAGAGATTACGTATCGAGGAGTCAATTGGCAAGAAATGAAATCGGGAAAGAAAAAGGGGGAGCCGCTCCCAAGGCTCCCTATTCTTCAGTTTTGTAAGCGTGCCTGGCGCCAGTCCTGGCGCCATCTGTATTCCTTTTTGCGTAGCTTAACAACTCGGTGTTTTTTCCTGTGTTTCTCGCAAATCTTGGATTTATTCAACTTTTTATGGCTTCTCCAACTTCGTCGGCCTCTGATAAGTTGAGTACCATTTCTTTTATGTATAAATGTAGGCTCTTGGTAAATTTTTAAGTGATTAATAGGATTAATCTTTGTTACAAGAGCCGTAGCCTACCGGAGGCGTCATGGACGCTGTCGCTCGCTAGGTATAAGTTTAGTTAGCCAGAGCGACATTCCCGGTTGTTTTGCTTTAATAAATTTTAGCTATTTAGCGTTACATAGGATTTCCTTTCGTGCTTTAGTATTATTTTGGCGAAGTATTCGCCAACTCTGGCCTACGCTAGGCCATGTAGCCTAGTCGTTTCGTCCTAGTACTTTCTGCATGATTTTGGTTTTCCGAATGTATTATAATTTTATTGAAGCTTTAGGCTGTTTTTTATACATTTAAGATTATGTTGAATATTTCCAAGATAGTATAAGAGTGAGTTTCGGTGATTTAGGTAATCGATTCTCTGGGTGCCTAGGCTAAGTTGCTTATGGAGCCTTAGTATACTTTCTCATACTCCCCGGTTGCTTTCTTTTCTTCGGAGAAGTTATGCAATCCCTTTCCCTCTGTTTAAGCCTTGGGCTTATCCCTAAGTGGTTTATCTGAATTAACTTTCGATAAAACTATACTGGGGTGTTACTGTACCCTCCTGTTCCAGTAAGTCTGGTTTCAGAGTGGGACAGAACAACAGAGTTTTTAGTCTAAGTCTGTGTTCGTCTGGCTTGGGGTAGAGTCTCCCTCGCTGGCCTGACACAGACATAGGAGGCTGAGCCTCCTTAGGTCACTACCGAAGGTTTCTGTACGAGATGATTCCTTCTTTTGTGATCTACCAGACTAGTCCTTGTTGCTGTTCTCGGGGGAGGATAAGATTCTTTCCCTGGGAGTAGCAACACCTTCCTTGCTTTGGTTCTCTGGGAGCTGGCAAGTATTGCTGGCCTCCCTCCTTGGATCCCCCTTAGGCTAAGATGAGCTTTCTTGGCTGCGGGTGATCCTTCACTAAAGCAAGGTTGATAGGACCCTCTTTTGTCCCTTCCCCCTCTATCTCCGTAATGAACTAGCCATTACAGTACTGTACGTCATTCTACATCTGGACCTAGGATAGGTTAGGATGTGGAATTGACTCAGTCCCTTGCCGGCAGCTCTCTTCTGCTTTGAGTGCTGCCCGGACCTCCCTTGGTCTCTCATCCATGCCTGCCTGTAGAACCAGACGGCATTGGTCAGGAAGCCTGAATTAGATTCTCCCCTTCCTTATATGCACTCTTTCGGATTGCCGGGCTTGGAGGTAGTGTACACTCTTATCCCGGCATCCATTCTGTTTTCTTCTAGTGCTGTACCCGACCCGGCTGCCGGCCTATGAGGCCGGCAGCCGGGCAGTCGTAGTCCTCTGGTTCTTTTGCTGCTGGCTGGCATCTGTTGTGTAACTTTGCCGGCCGGCTAATGTCAGCCCTTGTCTGCCGGTCGCCAAGAGTGTGGCCGGCAGCCGGGTACTACCTTGTGTAGTTGCCGGCCGGCAGTCATTGCCGGCCGACATTGGCTGTTGCCGGCCGACATTGGCTGTTGCCGGCCGGCAGTTACTGCCGGACGGCACATGCATTTGAACCAGCGTTCTGCCGCCTTATAGCTGTTAAGTAGTATACTTTAAAGCTAATTATGGTGTGTGCCGGCCGGCAAGAGCCGGCCGGCACATAACCTTCTATACTGTACCAGTATTCTTCAGAATAACATATACTGTAAGAAGAAAACTATAGTATAAGTTTTGGTACAGCACTGTGTGTTCTAACACTTTTGTGTTGTCTTGCACAGCCCTTTGCTGTTGCCTTACAGATAAGAAAGTGAGTTCTTTCTTGTCTATTATCCAGGATTTTAAAATCATTGCTGAGGTGTGAGCTCCACCTGTTTCCTTTGGAAACTTTGCATTGGTTATTCTAGAAGAGATTAACCATTCGATTTTATTATCTGGATGGCTGCAACAATTGATTGTGAAGGAAACACAAGTGTGTGTCTTTCCTTTCTGAATTGTTATGCTATACTATGCATATCCAGTGATACATAATTAACTTGATACTCATGGAAATTTCTTCTCTTTACAGGAGGACCATCCGAAGTGCGGAAGTGTTTTCTGCAACGTCCGCAGCAAGAACCTCTGCGGACATGAGTTTTGTAGGAGGCACGCAGCATGCGCTGTCTCCAAGGGTGATCTCCAGTATTGGGACCCTCAGGTATGTACCGTGTGCACTAACCTGATTACTGAGGCCTTTGATTCCCCTAGGACGGCGGAATCAAGGGATATAGCAAGGGAGAAGCTTCGTACCTGGGTAAGGGGCTTCCAGAAGAATACCTCTGGACCTTATCTTCCAAGTGAGAAGATGAGGGCTTACCTTTTCCCTAGGGCATCAGCTGATGCAGTGATTCCCCAGCCTCAAGAGGAGATCCCCAAGTTCAGATCCAGGTGGATGCTGAAGTCGCGGTCGCTATGCAAGACATCCAGTTGGATGACAGGATGTCTGACGTAGATGAGCGTCTGGAGGAAGACCTCCTGGCAGAAGCCCAGGATAAAGTTCAAGCCCCACACGTTGTAGAGGAAGAGGTCGACGAGGTGTCGGCTACTCCGGTTCAGATCCCGGAGCCTATTCCCTCAACATCGGCCGCTCTCCCAGTAGAGCTGGGACAGGCCCTCTCCTCCATTGTTGGAATGATCCAACAAATGCAGAAGGAGAATCAGGAGAAGGCGGCTGCAATGGAACTGCGGATGCAGAACCTTGCAGCATCACATGGGCCCCAGAAAAGGCTCAATGTGAAAGACCTTCCCTTGTGCTCAGATGCTAACCCATGGAGGTATGCTGAGCACATGCCGATGACGACTGGAAAGATCGTCATCTCGGATAAGTTGGGTTCAGTTCCCCTAGAGGAGGTGGAATTCTGACCCAACAAGGCGTCATATCCGGACTGTTTTGTCCGGCTGAGGAAGGAACCAGCATCAAAGGAGGAGACAGAGCCGAAGGAGGTCATAGTGATGGACAATGCTAAGGCTCAAGCTTTGCTTTCATCCTCGATGAAAGAGAGGGGCTTCTCGAACTCGAAGGTAGCTGCATTGAGTAAGAAGCTCCCTTCCTTTGTGTCCTCTCCTGCTAGAGTCTTCCCCTTTTTACAGAAAGGGTTTGCGGATGTACTAAAAGCAGTCGAGGCCGGCAAGCCTTGCCCCTCCCTGGAGGAGTGTAAACCCTTGTTGCTGGCCCTGCCTATGGACAACAAAGACTGGAAGGACGTCCATCTTACGTTCTCAGTTGGGAAGTTGGAGGCTGATATTGCCGGACGTCAGTTCAGCGAGGACCTCCCTAAGCTGTCTGACTCTCTTTTGCGGAGAGAGTTCGAGACAAAAGAAAGACTGGCTGCCTCAATGTCTCTTCAGACTACTCTTGAGACGATGGCAAGTGACCCCAAGGTCCATGAAATGTTCATGGTAGTGGCCAAGACTCATCTGGCCACAGTGACGAAGGATCTTTATAGCTTCGTCAAGGCGAGGAGAGCTTGTAGGGAGTTCGTGTTCACCTCGGCGTTGGTGAGGCACGAGCCAAGGAAACTAATCTCCTCCAACATTTGGGGCAAAGACCTTTTCCCTACCGAATTGGTCAAAGAAGTGGTTGATAAGGCCGCCTTGGAGAATAAAAACCTTCTCCTGATGTGGGGCCTGGCTATCAAAAGAAAGTCTTCCCCGGATGAGGGTCCTCAACCAAAGAGGAAGAATATGAGGACTAGGCTACCGTCTCGGCCAGCCAAACCTCTTAGACAGCAACAGCAACTGCAATTGCCATTTCCTTCAGTGCCCCAGATGGTGGCACAAACCCCGACCACATTTCAGTGGGTACCCCAGGCTGTGTCGACACAGTCCACGGCATTCACCCCAACGTTCGAAGGGCAGTCTACTTCCTTTCGAGCAAAGCCTAGAGGAGCAGCCAGAGGCTCGTCTAGGCGCCCCTCAAGGGGAAGGGGATTCAGGGGTGGTCGCGGTCAGGGAGGCAAGATCTCAGGACGGCAGTCCAAGTGAGATGATGCCGGTAGGTGGGAGACTTCAGAATTTTCGGGATCGGTGGACCTTCGATCCCTGGGCCCACAGCCTACTCAAGAATGGACTGGGCTGGAGCTGGTACAGCACTCCACCCCCGTGCCCTCGGTTTTTCCAACACTCTACCTCCGTTCTGGAGGAGTACGTTCAAGAACTGTTGGAGGAAAAAGTGATCCGAAGGGTGAAGTCCATCAAATTCCAAGGGAGGCTGTTTTGTGTTCCTAAGAAAGACTCGGAAAAACTCAGAGTCATTCTGGACTTGTCGCCACTCAACAAGTTCATAGTGAATTGCAAATTCAAGATGCTAACACTGCAACACATAAGGACCTTACTGCCCAAGAGGGCATATTCCGTCTCTATAGACTTGTCAGATGCCTATTGGCACGTTCCAATCAACCGTCGACTCTCCCCCTACCTAGGGTTCAGGCTACAACGAAGACTATACGCCTTCAGAGCCATGCCATTCGGGCTAACTATAGCCCCAAGGATTTTCACGAAGCTTGCAAGCGTAGCTCTCAAACAATTACGCCTAAAGGGAATTTCGGTAGTAGCCTAACTGGACGACTGGCTGGTGTGGGCAGCATCCGAGACAGAATGCTTGCAAGCTTCCAGCCAGTCAAGTGATCCAGTTCCTAGAGTACCTAGGCTTCAAGATCAACAGAAAAAAGTCTCGACTTTCTCCATCTCAAAAGTTCCAGTGGCTGGGAATCCACTGGGACCTAATGTCACACCGTTTCTCCATCCCGGCGAAGAAAAGGAAGGAGATAGCGGGTTCTGTCAAGAGACTTCTAGATTCCGAAAGGATATCAAGACGTGAACAGGAGAGGGTACTGGGCTCTCTCCAGTTTGCTTCGGTGACAGACCCAGTGCTAAGAGCACAGCTAAAGGATGCAACCGGAGTTTGGAGAAGTTATGCATCAAACGCGCTAAGAGATCTCAGAAGACCAGTTCTGTTTCGGCTACGTACTCTTCTCAGGCCTTGGTCCCAAGCCAGACATCTAAAGAAGTCGGTTCTTCTTCAGCCACCTCCCCCGTCGGTGACGATTCACTCAGACGCCTCGAAGGAGGGATGGGGAGGTCACTCTCATCGGAAAAAAGTCCAGGGGACTTGGTCCAAGCTATTCAAGACCTTTCACATAAACTTTCTAGAAGCTCTGGCAGTGCTCCTTACCTTAAAGAAAGTCTCCCCGCGTCACTCGATCCACATAAGGTTGGTGATGGACAGCGAGGTAGTTGTGAGATGCTTGAATCGACAAGGATCGAGGTCACCACCTCTCAACCAGGTGATGTTGGCCATCTTCCGATTGGCGGAAAAGAAGAAGTGGTACCTGTCGGCAGTTCACCTTCAAGGAGTCCGCAATGTGACAGCGGACGCTCTATCCAGGTTCACACCGATAGAGTCGGAATGGTCCTTAGACGCAGGATCATTCTCCTTCATTCTGAATCAAGTCCCAGAACTGCAGATAGACCTCTTTGCGATGAAAGACAACAAGAAGTTGCCCCTGTAGGTGTCCCCGTACGAGGACCCCATAGCTGAAGCAGTGGACGCGATGTCCCTCGACTGAAACAGATGGTCCAGGATTTATCTGTTCCCTCCTCACAACCTTCTGTTGAGGGTCCTCAACAAACTGAGATCCTTCAAGGGGGGTAGCGGCAATAGTGGCCCACAAGTGGCCGAACAGCGTGTGGTTCCCCCTGGCATTGGAACTACGGCTGAAGTTTGTACCGCTACCAGATCCAGTTCTGACCCAGCCCGTCCAGAAGTCAACTGCCTGCGCTTCATTACAGAAAACCCGGACCCTGCAGCTCATGATTTTCTCTCCCTGGCGGTGAGAAAGCGTTTCGGGATTTCGAAAGCCAGCATAGACTTCCTAGAGGAATATAAGTGCAAATCTACTAGAAGGCAATATGAGTCATCTTGGAGAAAATGGGTGGCCTTTGTCAAGGCGAAGAATCCGCAGGAGATCTCGACAAACTTCTGCTTATCTTTCTTCATCCACCTCCATGGTCAAGGGTTGGCAGCTAACACAATTTCAGCGTGTAAGTCTGCTTTGACAAGACCCATTCTATATGCCTTCCAGGTCGACCTAGGCAACGAGATCTTTAATAAAGTTCCGAAAGCCTGCGCTAGG
Organism: Palaemon carinicauda; assembly: GCF_036898095.1. Lineage (NCBI taxonomy): Eukaryota > Metazoa > Arthropoda > Malacostraca > Decapoda > Palaemonidae > Palaemon > Palaemon carinicauda. The sequence continues at coordinate 112,463,534 of NC_090728.1, read as the reverse complement.
CTCAGACCTTCAGCACCTCCAAAGCCCATTTCATGGTCTTTAGACAAAGTCCTTCATTTCACTTCTCTGTTGAGCAATGAGGAGTGTGCGTTAAAGGATTTGACACAAAAAGTTATTTTCCTATTTGCACTCGCGTCCGGCGCCAGGGTTAGTGAGATTGTAGCCCTCTCGAGAGAGGGAGGTCGTGTTCAGTTCCTGGATGGGGGAGAGCTGAACCTGTTTCCGGATCCTACGTTTCTCGCCAAGAATGAGTTACCCACCTACAGCCAGAAGAATCTGCCCTCTGAAAGAAGATGCATCTCTATGTCCAATAGAATGCCTAAAGGTCTATATTCATAGAACTTCAGACTTCAAGGGTGGTCAACTATTCAGGGGAGAAACATCAGGCTCAAATTTATCTCTGAATCAACTCAGAGCGAAAATCACCTATTTTATTCGCAGAGCGGATCCTGACAGTACACCCGCAGGTCACGATCCGAGGAAAGTTGCCTCATCCTTAAATTTCTTTAATTGTATGGATTTTGAACATCTCCGTTCATACACTGGCTGGAAGTCTTCCAGAGTGTTCTTTCGCCACTATGCGAAGCAAGTAGAGGAACTAAAGAGATCTGTGGTAGCAGTGGGTCGCGTCGTTAACCCTACTGTTTAACTCTGCGAGGAACAGTGGTTTTAACTGGGACAATTAATTCCAGGGTGAGTGTGTAGTTACATACCGTACTACAAACTAAGTGAGGGCACTGAGTTGCCCACGTAGACTGTTCCATTTCCAAAGGTGAACCTAGCATAAGTGCAGACATGTGTGCCGAGCGTTTCTAACGCTAATGTCATTGATTTGTAATACAGACTTTTATGACTTTGATACCTCGGTATCTTAAAAGTGGCATTTAATGTTTTTTCTTTCAGATAAACAAGTTCTGTTTACTATCATACTTATGCTTAAAGTTTTGGGTTATCCTCTTCTTATATATATATATATATATATATATATATATATATATATATATATATATATATATATATATATATATATATATATATATATATAATTATTGTTAACCTGTTTATTTATTGTCTGTCAATAAACTTGTTCTTGAGAAACTTGCGTCTCCTTCACCTGTGTCAATTTATTGGTATAATTGAGCATTCATTTTATGTACCTTATCTGGGATAATTCTAATAGAATTGTTCCTTTATGCAAGCTATGTTGCATTGGTTTTACAAGTTTCCTCCTATGCGGATATAAACCTTTGTCCAATACAAGTATTGTGCGGAGAACTGGTCGATATTTCATATTGACGCAGTGGTTCTTTACAAACTATGCTTTACTTAATATAGGGTGAGACCACTATATTAGCTTGCCTGATATTCATACATAGGTATATGTACTCTTCGAGACTTTTCCAGAGTCTAGTAGGACTCTTCCCTGTAGGGGGCAGGAAGCTCTAACATGGTTTATAGTTAGTTGAAAAGATGTATAACGGTAACATCTTAGGTCTCTAGGTCTAGTCGACCGGGAAAAACTACCTCCGGGGAGTACGGCACGTTCTGAGAATCCACAGATACAGTAATGCTCTGGTATACTTCCATCAGGACGACATGGCTTGAGCCCAAAAAATGGATTTTGAGCGAAGGGAAAATTCTATTTTTGGGTGAGATGGCCATGTCGTCCTGATGGACCCGCCCTTCCCTTTCTATGAAAGGGCTGTAGGACCCCTCCTACATACAGTATCTGTAGCACCTCGTGTACGCTACAAGGAATACAGATGGCGCCAAGATTGGCGCCAGGCACGCTTACGAAACTGGAGAATAGGGAGCCTTGGGAGCGGCTCCCCCTTTTTCTTTCCTGATTTCGTTTCTTGCCAATTGACCCCTCGATACGTAATTTCTGTTTGGGGTGCAGATTGCCATGTGGCGTGTCAAGAATACGTCCTCTGATATGTCGCGATATCCCTTTCATGAGGGATATTCGCTCCAGGAGTTAGAATTCTGGTACCTTAAGGTAAATTCTCTGGGAATATCGCCGTAGTTGTAATATACCCTAGGAAGCTACCCTATAGGAACTTCCATCAGGACGACATGGCCATCTCACCCAAAAATAGATTTTTCGCTTCGCTCAAAATCCGTTATATACACACACACGTGTCCAGTATTGGATAGGCTCAGGAAAAACAACATTTACTTTCACATTCATCCTCTAAGAAGTTTAAGTAATAATTTTTTAAAAATCCCCTGTGCAGTACAGCTTCGAGCAATATGTCGCTTCATGAACTTACACAAAATTCCCATCAATAGCACATTGAACTACCTATATAAACTGCGTGATTCTTTGCTATCTTGCACGCACTGCTGCACTTCCTGGATATAAAGGTCCTTCTTTTCAAATAAGTTCTTCAAACACTATATACAACACTTCCGACTCTTCCTTTTCATAAGCCTTTAACACCTATATACTTTTTCCCCAACTAATTGTTATCAATTCGCTCCACATGACCAAACCACCTCAGCATACTCTTATCCATCACTCACCTACTCCTGTATTTCTACCACTTCTTGTCTCTTCATTTGTTAGCTTCATCCACCTGTCTAAATTACATTTAATATGTAAACAATTCATCACAAAAGTTCCAACCTTTTTTTATCTGTCATTAACATTCTACTGTACATCTAAGTACTAAAGAATTTTATGGACTAGATGAAATTTGCATTCGGTAATATTTGTACTATACATCTCATTTTATCAGGAAAAGTGATGATAAGTTTTAAAGCTAATTCTGTTATAACTTACAATTCTATACCCTTCATTTTTCTTTCAATAAGAAAGGAAGGCAAGAGGTACGGAAAGGTGAAATGATTGATTAGATAAGCAAAGCATTTTATTTTCTTTGAGGGAAAATATTGACTGATATTTCATTCAAGGAATATCAGCTAATTACTAGAGCTATTTGATTAACACCATCTTAAACAGATGATTTTAATAATCAGAACTGATCACATTAATTATACATCCTGTGATATATTACGAGATTTTTTAGAATGATTTAATTTTCATTTCTTGTCGGGTTTCCGAAGTAGTGGGTTTCGGGGACTAATTGAAGATGAGTTATATGAAGCTTAAATTCGATTATAAATATTTGTACATTTTAAAACTATCGTAAATGAAAATTAATCTGAGTGCCCTTCTGAGTAAAAAAATAAAGAGATGAATAGTTGAATACAGATTATTATTCTACGATTGCTCTCTCTTTTACATCAATTTCTAAAAAAGAAAAAATATATATATATACTAATTCATGAATATATTACCGAGGATTTCCTTTAGGGATGATGTTCTTTATTACAATACACAAAAAGAAAGGAAAGAAGAAAAAAGACTTAACTTTTTATAGAATAAAGGAAGAGTTTTGAAACTGATAAATTTAGCGAAAAATACTTAATCCTAGAATTATTTAATTACCGTTTCTAAATCCACCTTCCATAAAATCAAACCCGAATAGTGACGAAAAAAAAGATAGGGAAGTTACCTGGGTGTTTGTCATTTATATTAGCAGACAATGAAACATTGAGCATTGTTCGTGAAGTTATTCAACATTTTTTTTTTTTTTTTTTTTGAAATAGTAGGATAGTGTAACAACAGGTCACTAAATATAAGATGAAATATCTATTACCATTCAATTTACATGTGAACTGATATCCTAAGAACATTAAGACGATTTCATTGCTAAGGAAGTTTAAGTTGAGAGATTCTGTGGCAAGAAGTCGGAAACTAGATTAACCTCTAGATTGTAAGTTGTTTTTGGTACGTGATATAAAAACTGATGATATAGATGAATCTTATTTATAAATCTGGGTTAGATAGCTCAGAGGTGGAGCCAGTAAGGCCGTTCATCACTGTAGTACCACAGGAAAATAGGGGTAGGGGTAGAGGTGCAAACCTTCCAATTTTCTATAAATTAAAAGTTATAAAAGGCTTTGCAGCAAAATGGAAGAAGGGAAGTGAAAACAGAGTTAGAAAGATGAACAATATAATGAAAGTGAAGCTAAGGGCCTGTGCGAGGGCGCTGTTATGCTGTAACTGAGGGGCCAGGTGAATGCAACTGATTATTTCAACAGATATTGAGTTTATATACAAGAGGTTCCGAGCAAGATCATAATAAAAATTCCGACTTGTGTAATTAAATCTAACCTTAAACAGTTATATTATCAGCGAGGGACAATCAAGATATATATATATATATATATATATATATATATATATATATATATATATATATATATATATATATATATATATATATATATATATATATATATATATATATATAAAACCGTTACAGTGTACGAGTGTGTGTGAAATACATGCGTTGCATAGCCCCCAAACCTTGAAAAAGACAGACATGTGAAATAGAACGTCCTGCTCTTGAGAGTTGTACTGTAAGCAGGTCATCTAGTAGGAGATAAAAAAGTTAAAGGTGATCAATGGAGACCCAGTCTTCTTTACCGTGAATGTTAATTAAGAAAGCCTTCAAATTGCAATGGAGCACGAGGAGAGCGCCTGTGTAAATGGGCGTTAGCGGTGGCTTGCTAGTGTCATTGTGCAGGAAAACGTATGCTGCAGAGTGTAAATCTGTCGGATTGGGTTGCTTAGCTGGGGGCTTATAAGTCTGGTGGCATGGAGTGAATTTTCCCACAACATGAAGTAGGCGCTGGAGATTGTCGGAGGAGGTTGCAGACGAAAAAGAATTGGCAAGGATGACCGACAGGTTGTCATACGCCTTTTCAGCTGCCCAGACATTCAGGGCATCTTTAAGAGTGGTTCTTAATCCAAGGAAGACCCAGAGAAGTTGAGTAAACCAGTTGGAGTCATTGCAGTGGGAAATCGAAGCTGCTTGTAGGGTGAAATGAAAATATTTAACCATTCTGTTGTCTGCAAGGGTGTAGGCGGTTGTCTCATGTAAGGCAATTCCAAGGAGATTTGCTAATGTTTTTCACAATTGAGAGGTGAAAGTGGTACCCATATCAGAAGTAAATCTAATATGCTCAGGGATATGAAATCTCACTATCAATCCTTGGAGTAAGGCATATGTACATGAGGCAGACGTTAACAGTTTGCATGGGAGTAGTTTAGTCCAAGGAGTTTAGCAGTTGATGACAGAAAAGAGGTAAGGATGTACTATTATGTCAATGTGAATGTGGGCAAAATTACGCTGAGGTTGAAGAAAGGTGCCTACTCCTGAATCCATGTGTTGATATACTTTTGAAGTTTTGAATGAAGTACAGCCATGGACCCAATCATTAGCATCCTTAGTAATGCACTGCCAAATAAACTACGTCTTCAGTAGCTGTGCAGTAGATCAGCGCGAGGGATGTGAGAGGCCGTGAATGAAATCAAACATCTGTTGGCTCATGGACGCAGGTATCCATGGTCATGGTCTCCCAGTACTAATGTCACAGAGAAGGGTGGTGTTGGAGTAGTTGACAGCAACATCTTCCCAATGGAGGGATGTGCAGTATATCCTACATGCTTGGTACTCCAATCCCAGGAGAATGGCAGTCAATGTATTTCTTGACAAGGCATCAGCAAAGGGTTCATTTTCCCAGGGATGTGTTGGAGGGTGCAATTGTATGCAGCCATGGGGAAAGATGTCAGCATTGATGGGAGGACCAGGCATTGGACTGTCAAGGGAATACATGAACCAGAGGCATGTGGTGTGTGTGAATGACGAAGGTTGTACCTTCTAAGAAGTGGCAAAAGGGGCGGACACCTTAAGTCCCTTCTAGTAGTTCATGGTCGATGGTAGAGTAGCCGGATTCTGCCTTGGACAGTTTTTTACTGAAGAAGGTCAATGGGTGGGGTGAGCTGTTGATCACCAGCTTGAGTACTGCTCCAATAGCAAGGTCGCTGGCATCGGTGGACAGGAGATTGGCAGGTGGCACAGGAAAAGTGATGGCAGCAGCGTTGATAGGGCATTCTTTGCATTGCAGAAGGCCACCTCTTGAAAGGAACCCCATTTCAGGTCTTTTGGGTTGCCCTTGAGGGAGGCGTAGAGTGAGGCAAGAGTGGCGGTGATGGCTGGAAGGAAACAGTGATAATAGTTGATCCTGCCCCACAATTTTATAAGTATTTTAAAAGTTGCAGGTGTGGTGCCAAAGGTACACTTGTCGTTCTGGACTGTTCTGTTGTGGCTGGTCAAGTATAGGTGACAGAGAGTTCCTCTTCTGAGGACGAGAACACAAGTATGACATCCACGTAACATACAGTACAAAGAAGGGGAGGTCCCCTAAGATGCCATCCATGAGGAGTTTTGAAGGTGTATTTACCAAAAGGGGTGATGATGGTGGTATTGGGGGATGTCTTCTTGGTTTATGAGCACCTGATAATAGCCCTTCAGGAGGTCGAGTGTGGAGAAAACCTTTGCTTCGTGCAAGTAGGAGGTCACATCAGCGATGTTTGGTAGGGTGTAGTTATCTGGTTCTGTCTGCATGTTCAAATGCCAGTAATCCCCTTAGGGACCAGGGAGCCATCCTTTTTCAGGACGATGTGTAAGGTTGACAATCATGGGCTTCCAACCTTTTGGCAAAGGTCCATTTCTTCCATTTTGGAAAATGTTTGTTTAGCGTCTGCAAAATATTCTGGCGCCAGATGCCTGAATCCGGAGAATAAGGAGGGCCCCGTCATCTTGATGTGGGGATAATTACTGTATTTTGGCAGGAACAGTGGCCATTTGGCAAAATTCTGCACAGAAGACTTCCG
>NC_090728.1:112444283-112449283 GCF_036898095.1 Palaemon carinicauda | reverse complement strand
GAGTGCGGGGAGCAGTCACTCTCCCCCCATCTCCACCTCTTGGATGTCTCACTGGATTATAATACAGGAGAGGGGGTTCCCAGCCCCCTTGTCCCGTCCCTTTTAGTCGCCTCTTATGACACGCAGGGATACGTTGGCGCTATTCTAATTGTTTTAATGCCCCTGCAGCCACAGGGGCCATATATATATATATATATATATTTATATATTTATATATTTATATATTTATATATTTACATATACATATATATATATATATATATATATATTTACTTATACATATATATATATATATATATATTTACATATACATATACTGTATATATATATATATATATATACATACATACACACACACACATATATATATATATATATATATGTTGTCAAAAATTGACATTTATTCCCCTTGAATAAAAATATTCTTAGTTTTACGAGTATTCGTTTTCTAAGGTATTTCCCAGTTTCTATGAATATATGTTTAAAATGTGATTATTTTACTCCACAGAAGTAGTTTTATTATATTAACTATATCAATGAGTTTGCATGAATTAGTATAATAATATTTAAAGTAATAAGCTAACTTTCTTGCAAATTTTATCCATCTAGATCAGATAAAATGACGTATCATCCCATTATTGTAAGGGCACATGCCTGTAATTTAAACTTGCCTTCTGGACGAAACCCCTTTTTTTTTGTATGTTGGGTTACAATTAAATCATTTGATGTTTGTTACGTAACCCTTGCAAATTTTTAAATGTGACAACATTGTACTCTTCCCGAGTTCTCTTCCAGGGTGGAAATGTGACGCGGGCGGGCTTCTACCAGCGGACTCCAAAAGGAAAGTACTTAGAAGATATTCTCGTGAATCCGACCACCATCATTACCTCGTGAACCATCGCATTGTTGCAGCAATGTTCTTATAAGAATACTCTGTAACCCCGTTTGATATTTGGTTAATTTTTTTTTCAAGTAACGTAAATTTTGTTCATTTATGGTAATGTTAATGTTCGCTCTTTAACGTAACTCTGATGATTTTTGTTTGTGTACTTTAGATATTAAATATATGTCAAACTTTTTAATTGAGTCTATGTGAACCCGTGTGGCATCACCCCCAAAAGAATTGGTGCAGGAAATATAGTTTGAATCAAAGGTAAACGGCAAATGTCTTTTACGTAAGTTTGTTTCTCAGTTCTGTGACTTGGCCTCGTGTAAAACTGGTGCACGAGGGTTTACAGTTTAAAGAAAGTAATCATATGTGGTTGTAAATTCCCCAGTATTTCACCACATTTTCTGCTGTTCTCCCCCAAGAAGAATCATAATTAGAAATAATGCAACTGTACCCAAAATTCTAAATCAAAACATACACTTAGAGTACATCCATAGAAATTAAATCCTTTCTCCCTTGATCACAGCGGATTGCTGCTGCACGCCGAGGTCTCGCATCATTCAGAGGCACACTATCTGGTTCCTGAGTTTCAACACTATCAAATTCCCTCTCAGGTACCTCCAGAAGTACGATCTTCGTGATTGATCTCATGTATAGTTTATTATTCACTTTCACTTCTACAGACCTAACCACACCATCAGACGACGGAAACAGCTGGGTTATCTTACCCAAGGAGAGGAGGGATCTATAGCCTTTACCCAGATGATCTTCTAAGTCTACCATCACTATGTCCCCAACTTTCACATTTGCAGAGAGATTATTACTAGAGTTATTATGTCTCTCTCTCTCAAGGACACTAAATAGTCTCTTTTCCAAGAGTTCTCAAATTTCCTTAGCACTGATGATAGTCTCAAATATTGTGCTCTAAGATCACTTGAACTCGTGAAATCTGGGTCATTATTTTCTAAATTGTTAAGAGGTGAAACACAAACATTTCTCCCATAAAGTAACATGGAGGGAGTCAAAGCCTCACAATCTCTATCAGAGGAGAGATAAGTCAGTGGTCGAGAATTTATCACAGCTTGAAACTCAACAAGTAGAGTTCTCAGCTCTTCAAAGGATACACGTTTGTGATACAAAGCCTTGGACAAACATCCTTTTAGAACACCAACAAGACGTTCATAAAAGCCTCCAGACCAGGGGGCTCGCGGTGTAATGAACTTCCAATTAACACCATTTCCTTCAAGGTATGACCTTACCTCTGGTTCCTCCATAATTTCTTTCAGGAAATTATTAAATCTAACAAAATTCCGACCATTGTCAGATATAATCAGACTCGGCAGAGAATGATATGCTACAAAGCGTCGAAAAGCCAGTAGGAAATCTGAAGCAGTCATGGATTAAGTCAATTCAAAATGAACTGCCCTGCTCGTAGTACAGGTAAATAGACATACAAAGACCTTCTCCTCCAAACCAGTCTCATGATAAAAAATATTAATAGCACCAGTATAATCAACTCCTATTGATTGGAACGGTCTATCATATCTCACTCGTTCTGTGGGTAATGGTGGGGAAGGAGGCAAACACAACTGTTTCATAGTTAACTTCTGACACAAAACACACTTTGACAGAATCGATTTGATTACTTGACATGCTTTAGGTACCCAAAAGGTTTCTCTCAACAATACCAGTACAGAATTGACACCACAATGGTGATTATGTCTATGCAAATGTTCAACTATCAATACTGTTAAATAACTTCTGGAAGGTAATAACATTGGGCACTGAGTATCATAAGACATGGAAGCGTTTTTCATGCGACCCTGAGACCTTATTAGGTCTTCCTCATCAACAAATAAGTTTAACTGATTACACAAATTCTTAATATCCATGGACACTCCATGTGAATTCTTATCACAGAGGTACATTTTGGTAGTAGAAAAATGTTGCTTCTGTTCAAGGAGGACGAGTGCCTTCATTTCGTTAACAACAAACTTAGAACCTTTACTGCACTTACTAAGAAAGAGCAAAATTGACCTCATGATACGTTTAAGTTTACTTAAATTACTGTAACGTGGAATGTCAATTAATGGGGCTGGAGGTTGTACAAACTTAGGTTCTGAAAGAATTTCATAAACATGCACAGTTTCTGTAGCTAAAGATTGGGGGTAATCACCAGTTAAAAGCCATTTTGGACCATTCCACCACAAGGAATTTTGCGATAAATCTTTACTATTACTACCTCTGGATAGAATATCAGCTGGATTATCCTTAGAGGGGGTATACCGTAGGGGAAACTTGAACTCATTAATTTCAGTGACTCTGTTTCGTACATAGGGAATTTTACTATTATTGTTCTTCACCCAACAAATAGAAACCATGGAGTCACTCCAGAGAGTGCAAGAACTCAATCTTAAATCCTCATTCTGCATTAATCTTCCAGCAAGTTTCGCACCCAAGGACAAGGCTGTCAATTCCAAACGCGGAATAGTCTGTTTAGGGTTTGGTGCCACTTTACACTTACTGACCAGTAATTGCTTACACTTCTCTTGGAATCAGTCACATAGGCAGCAGCTCCATATGCCTTGTTAGAGGCATCACAAAATACATGTAAGTGGGAACATTCAGGATGTACAACAAACCTAGGAAACCTTAAACTTTCTACATTTCTAAAAGACTTACAAATTTCTTCAAACCTTGAACATAATGATTCTGGTAAAGGGTCATCCCACCCGTAGTTACTCCACAGACATTTCAGAAAATATTTACCTCTCACCTGTATTGGTGACAATAATCCTAGAGGATCAAACATCCGAGCTACTACTGATAAAACCTTTCGTTTGGTTTAAAGGTCCTTTATGCTCACAATTTACTTCCTTTAGTGACATCTCATCTTGTGCTAGATACCACTCTAAACCCAAAACGTTTACTCTTTCTTTGCTAACGTCTATGGTTCTGTTGAACTCTGAATCATTACTGACCCATTCTTGTAGAGGCATATTAGCGTCTTCAAGAATCTCACTTGTTACTGGATACTCATCCATCAAGACTGACACATCCTTGTAAGTTCTACTAAAATTATCTACATAGAAATTCTTCATCAGAGATGATGCAAGAGGATTATCATGTAAAGATAAATGATGCAAGAGGGTTTGCTGCAAGAGTAAGGGTGAGCACGTAGCTCCAAAACAAACTACACAAAACCTATAAGTTACAGTTGACTTCAAATCTGAGGGATCCGTTATCCATAGAAATCTGCAATAATCACGACAATCAGGTGAAATGCCTATCCTTAAAAAGGCTTTACTGATATCTGAAATCACAGCTACTGGGATTGTACGGAAACTCAACAGGGCATCGAAAAGTTTAGTAGTTAATGAGGGACCAGTTAATAAACAATAATTTAAGGAAAGTTCTCCTTTAGCCTTTGAAGAAGCATTAAAAACTATTCGAATGGGAGTAGTTTCGGAATCCTTCAATACAGCATGATGGGGTAAATAATGCCCGATAATAGGGAAACTTGCGGAATTAATTCTATAAACCCAGACTGAACGTAATCTTTGATAATCTTATATTTAGCATACAAGGAGGGGTCAGATTTAAATCTATGTAACAAGGAATTTAATTGACCAATGGCTATTCTATAGTTAACAGGCGGTCTACTTTCGTCTTTAAATGGTAAGGACACTTCATATTTATTGTCAACCCTTTTAACTTTATCCTTAAAACACTTAACTGATTCTCTTTCTTCAGGACTAATTTCAGATTGACGAATACCAACACTTTCTAAATCCCATAATCTTCTAACTTCACAACAAGAATTAATAGGAATTTCCTCTACTTCTATTCTGGAACAAGATACATTTGATGTAGTAATCTCATTAGATTCTACGTCGTCATAAGACCAACTAGGAAGGGGTCCAAAAATTAGTGCACCACCAGAACTATTCAATATCTGTATTCCAGAGCAAATTTGACTGTTCTGAATGAATTTTCCATAATAATCAGCCCCAATGACTAATTCTATACCATTTACTTCATCTAAATTTAAATCATTATCTGCTAATTTTATGCCTTTACTCGTCAATAACGCAGCTGACTTACATAATCC
>NC_090728.1:112425819-112438319 GCF_036898095.1 Palaemon carinicauda | reverse complement strand
ACCACATTGCAGTGTATAAACTATGCTGATAAGGTTAACAAACCTAAGTGCATTTCACACACGGCCACTAGATAAAGGCATCAGGGTAGCCTTCGAGTTCAGGTTATTTAATCAACTGTTAAATCCGATTTAATTGTCTGTATTGTTATAAGAGGGTCCTTGTGCAATTAGGTACGCATAAATTAATCCTCTTGATTTAAGCATGAGGTTGAATGACTGCTTTGTGGGACAAGATTGATGTCTAAGTTCATTGTAATCAGAATTTAACCTTTTGCGTTAATATACTAGATACTTATAATAGAATTATAGTTGAACAATGTCTCTTTGAAAATATCGAATGATTGTTTGTATCAATATCCCTGTTTGTAATAATATTAAATATACATTATTTATCATTTTCTAGTTACTTGACTGAGGTGTCTTTTCACCATCATTATATTTTTTAACATAAAGGTGATGAGGGAAGACAATGGAGTACAAGTAACTGAGAAATATACGAAGAAGTTACTTTTTATCTTCCATTCCTCATGAATTTTGTCCTCATCTTTTGGTATCATGAGATCGCTCTTTTTGCTCCCAAACTTATTCCGCATTTCCTACGAAACTCTTGGAAATTTTAGTGGCAGAAAATCCAGGCGGATTTTTCTTAGCCACAACGACTTTTCTAGCAGAAGTGTGGCGAGCTATATTTAACAAAAATAACATTCGAGTCAAAGATATACTCGGGAGTATTTTTGTGACGTTTTTACCCGTGTGGTAGTTATTTTTTGTTATTATAATAAAACAGAAAACGGACAGCGGGGTATTTTTTTACAAGAGCACGCTCTCGATTTACTCCAAACTTAGGCATTCATGCAGCTCTTATAGTTTTGTGCAGTATTTACGAGGTTCTTTAAATTCTGGGAAAGCTAAAAATGGCAAGATATGTTGCGCAAAGGGGGAGGGGGAAGGATTGGTTGAGGAGGTACTAAACAACCTGGAACCGACATCGCCAACATAGTCAATCAAAGAGAAGTTCGTGACGTCAGCGCACATTTGGTATATATTCAGAATATATACTAAATTGAAAATGGATCAAATACTAAAAAGTGTCTATTTGTGAATTGTATATTTTATTTAGTAAATACTTGACAATAAATCTTATTTTATGAGAATTACTATTTTTGTAGCATATGACTGTTTTTATTGGCGGGAATTTGGCAGGCATCCTTAGGCAATGGTCAATAGGTGGCGTTAGTGTAGCAAAACATCGTCTGGGAAAACGTGTCACACTCTCTAAAAATAGTTTCTTTAAAGAATACACTTTAGCAAGATTTATTATCAAATATTTACCATATATAATATACTCATTTCACAAATAGTGACACTTTTGAGTAACTGATCCATTTTTAATTTTGTATATATTTTGAATATATATCAATGGACGCTAACGTCACGAACTTCTCTTTGGTTGACTATGTTGGCGATGTTGGTTCCAGGTCGTTTCGTACCTCCTCAACCAACCCCTCCCCCCTCCCTCCTGTGCAACATATCTGACTTTTCTTATTTATAGAGGCGTTCTTTCCCTAAAAACCCACTGGCTCTCGTTGTTCAGTTTGAGAGAAAGAGGTACACTCGAAAGTCACGATGAGTAGAAAGGCTTGGGGTGGAGTTAGAAAGGTTTAATTAGAGATAGTGGTATGGAGAGTAAAAAAAAAAAAAAACTTCCTTGATAGTTTGAGGTTAAGTGTTTAGGATGAGCAATAGTATGAAGTTTCAGCTTGATTAGGAGAGAGCGGAAGAGGAGAAATTGGTTAGCAGATATGAGTGGTAGAGTATATATATATATATATATATATATACACACATATATATATACATATATATATATATACATATATATATATATATATATATAGATAGATATATATATATATATATATATATATCTATATATATATATATATATATATAGATATATATATATATATTATATATGTATGTATGTATGTATGTATGTCAAATATTGACATTTATTCCCCTTGAATAAAAATATTCTTAGTTTTACGAGTATTCGTTTTCTAAGGTATTTCCCAGTTTCTATGAATATATGTTTAAAATGTGATTATTTTACTCCACAGAAGTAGTTTTATTATATTAACTATATCAATGAGTTTGTATGAATTAGTATAATAATATTTAAAGTAATAAGCTACCTTTCTTGCAAATTTTATCCATCTAGATCAGATAAGATAACGTATCATCCCATTTCTGTCAAACTTCTTCCTGTGGAGATTATATATATTGTTTGATTATTGTAAGGGCACATGCCAGTAATTTAAACTTGCCTTCTGGACGAAACCCCCTTTTTTTTGTATGTTGGGTTACAATTAAATCATTTGATGTTTGTTACGTAACCCTTGCAAATTTTTAAATGTGACAACATTGTACTCTTCCCGAGTTCTCTTCCAGGGTGGAAATGTGACGCGGGCGGGCTTCTACCAGCGGACTCCAAAAGGAAAGTACTTAGAAGATATTCTCGTGAATCCGACCACCATCATTACCTCGTGAACCATTGCATTGTTGCAGCAATGTTCTTATAAGAATACTCTGTAACCCCGTTTGATATTTGGTTAATTTTTTTATCAAGTAACGTAAATTTTGTTCATTTATGGTAATGTTAATGTTCGCTCTTTAACGTAACTCTGATGATTTTTGTTTGTGTACTTTAGATATCAAATATATGTCAAACTTTTTAATTGAAGCTATGTGAACCCGTGTGGCATCACCCCCAAAAGAATTGGTGCAGGAAATATAGTTTGAATCAAAGGTAAACGGCAAATGTCTTTTACGTAAGTTTGTTTCTCAGTTCTGTGACTTGGCCTCGTGCAAAACTGGTGCACGAGGGTTTACAGTTTAAAGAAAGTAATCATATGTGGTTGTAAATTCCCCAGTATTTCACCACATTTTCTGGTCCTTCGAACGAACCGGATGCCATAACGATTCACAAAGAATTTTTTTGGATGTTAAAGATAAATTGCGATAAAGTTCACGTGGTTGATGGTCGGCGTCAAAGTCATTCTAGGATAGCTGGCACGTGTCTAAAGTTATTTGGTGAGCAGGGTAAGGTATTGAATTACTTGGAGTGTTTTACCAAGTAATCTGTTTTATGAAACATTATTTGTTCGTTAATTACTCTGTGAAGAAATTTTGTTGAATTTCGTTGCCATTTTTATGAACTTAAGTTTCGTGACCAGATGTATTTAAGAGCACGTGGTCAAATTGTCTAGCATTTAGTGTATGTTATATTTGAATCAGGGTTAGATGATTTGCCATATACTTTCTGATATTTGTTCAAGTTTGTTATTGATTCATGAACGAGATAATGGAGTCCAAGATTAAGGTAGTTATTGAAGGGGAAATTATTTCCTTACAAGATTTGCTCGATGAGTCAGGTAGCTGCATTGGTGATACCGATACACCAAAATCGACTCTTGTAATGTATGAACGTTGTCTTACTGAGGGACTACGACGTTTTGAAGATTGTTGGTCACAGAATGTGACGATTATTTCACAGGATAGTGAATATGACAAGTTATGTAGAAGTTATAGAGCAATAACTAGATGTGTAAGGAAAGCTATTGCTGCTACTCAGCAAACTATGAGCGAGATTGACGCTAGAGATAGAAATCAACGGCCCATTATGCCTCCTCCTTCGGCTCCCGTTAATCCTCTCCCTCCCCCTAAACTCCCAGAAATTAAGATACCCGAATTTAGAGGTGGGGAAGAACAATGGCTTGCATTTTGGGATATATTCAACAGTTTGGTTCACGATCGTAGGGATATTTCCAGTGTAATTAAGTTTTCTATACTCAGAGCTAGTTTAAGGGACAACGCCCTCAAAGCCATAGAAGGTTTGCCTGTCACTAATGCCAATTATTCAATAGCTATTCAGACCCTTAAGGAGAAGTATGATAATAAGGAAAACTTGAAACGTAGACTCATGTCCAAATTAACACATTAGTCCCTCCCAGTCATTCAATAGAGGATTTGAACACTTTTAAATTGGTTTATGAAAAAATCATTTTACAGATGAAAACATTGAATTTAGATGTAGAAGCCATGAACCCCATTTTCTCTAGTATAATATGCGAGAAATTATTACCTGAAACGTGTAAGGCTATAGCTGATGAACATAATAGTATGTCTCTTGATTTAAAGCAAATTTCCTCAAGTTTGAAATATGTTTGAGAATTGATGGAATTTTGTCACGAAGGTGAGAATTCTAATAAAAGAAAACGGGATCAGGGCAACTATTCTAAAGTAATTCCCTCAAATGTGCCTAACGTGCAGAGAGCACAACCAAGTAACAGTAAACCTAGTAATAGTAGTCCTTATAATAATTGTGTGTTTTGCTCATTGAACCATGCTTCTCGCGATTGTAAGACTTTCAAATCCGTTGATAGTAGAAGGAACAGAGTTAAATGTTTAAGATTGTGTTTTGCTTGCCTCAAAGGAGGTCATTTATTCTCTGAATGTAGGAATAAGCCTAAATGTATTATATGTGATGGTCCTCATTACCCGATGATTTGTAAGAAACAGAAAACCCTGTAAATCCTGCTTCACCAAAGTTGAGTGTAAATAGTACTAATGTTAGTAAATCAAATATTAACTTTGGGTGTCCTAATAAGGATCCCAAAGGTGCTGTTAGTCAATCAAATGTTAATGGGAATTCTCATAAGGATCCCAAAGGTGCTGTTAGTAAAGGTGATTCCCCCGTAGTTATGACTGCTTCTTTGGGAATTGATCATTCTCAGAATAATAAGATTTCTGTTTCGACTGCTCTTCCTACTGCTAGCGTAATTGTGTCAGGCAATGGACATCGTTCCTTTGAGAGAGAACTCTTTGATTCTGGTGCGCAACGAACGTTTATTGCAACGTAATTAGCCCATAAGCTTAATCTATCGTCTATAGCAATGGTAGCCTTAAAGGTAAAACCATTTGGCAGTGATGCCATGGAAGTTGATTGTGATATAGTAAGAGTTGTGGTGAGACTAGGTAAAATTCGTACTGTTATTAATGCCATTGCATTCGATAAAGTTAATTCCAGAATTTATTCTCCAGGATTATGTAAGTCAGCTGCGTTATTGACGAGTAAAGGCATAAAATTAGCAGATAATGATTTAAATTTAGATGAAGTAAATGGTATAGAATTAGTCATTGGGGCTGATTATTATGGAAAATTCATTCAGAACAGTCAAATTTGCTCTGGAATACAGATATTGAATAGTTCTGGTGGTGCACTAATTTTTGGACCCCTTCCTAGTTGGTCTTATGACGACGTAGAATCTAATGAGATTACTACATCAAATGTATCTTGTTCCAGAATAGAAGTAGAGGAAATTCCTATTAATTCTTGTTGTGAAGTTAGAAGATTATGGGATTTAGAAAGTGTTGGTATTCGTCAATCTGAAATTAGTCCTGAAGAAAGAGAATCAGTTAAGTGTTTTAAGGATAAAGTTAAAAGGGTTGACAATAAATATGAAGTGTCCTTACCATTTAAAGACGAAAGTAGACCGCCTGTTAACTATAGAATAGCCATTGGTCAATTAAATTCCTTGTTACATAGATTTAAATCTGACCCCTCCTTGTATGCTAAATATAAGATTATCAAAGATTACGTTCAGTCTGGGTTTATAGAATTAATTCCCGCAAGTTTCCCTATTATCGGGCATTATTTACCCCATCATGCTGTATTGAAGGATTCCGAAACTACTCCCATTCGAATAGTTTTTAATGCTTCTTCAAAGGCTAAAGGAGAACTTTCCTTAAATTATTGTTTATTAACTGGTCCCTCATTAACTACTAAACTTTTCGATGCCCTGTTGAGTTTCCGTACAATCCCAGTAGCTGTGATTTCAGATATCAGTAGGTCTCATCAAAGCAGATTTACACACTGAAATCGTGTTAGCTGCCAACCCTTGACCATGGAGGTGGATGAAGAAAGATAAGCAGAAGTCTGTTGAGATCTCCTGCGGATTCTTTGCCTTTACAAAGGCCACCCATTTTCTCCAAGATGACTCATATTGCCTTCTAGTCGATTTGCACTTATATTCCTCTAGGAAGTCTATGCTGGCTTTCGAAATCCCGAAACGCTTTCTCACTGCAAGGGAGAGAAAATCATGAGCTGCAGGGTCCGGGTTTTCTGTAATGAAGCGCAGACAGTCGACTTCTGGACTCGCTGGGTAAGAACTGGATGTGGTAGCGGCACAAACTTCAGCTGTAGTTCCAACGCCAAGGGGAACCACATGCTGTTCGGCCACTTGTGGGCCACTATTGCCGCTACCCCCTTGAAGGATCTCAATTTGTTGAGGACCCTCAACAGAACGTTGTGAGGGGGGAACAGATAATTCCTGGACCATCTGTTCCAGTCGAGGGACATCGCGTCCACTGCTTCCGCTAAGGGGTCCTCGTACGGGGACACGTACAGGGGCAACTTCTTGTTGTCTTTCGTCGCAAAGAGGTCTATCTGCAGTTCTGGGACTTGATTCAGAATGAAGGAGAATGATCCTGTGTCTAAAGACCATTCCGACTATCGGTGTGAACCTGGATAGAGCGTCCGCTGTCACGTTGCGGACTCCTTGAAGGTGAACTGCCGACAGGTACCACTTCTTCTTTTCCGCCAATCGGAAAATGGCCAACATCACCTGGTTGAGAGGTGGTGACCTCGACCCTTGTCGATTCAAGCATCTCACAACCACCTCGCTGTCCATCACCAATCTTATGTGGATCGAGTTATGCGGGGAGACTTTCTTTAAGGTAAGGAGCACTGCCATAGCTTCTAGAAAGTTTATGTGAAAGGTCCTGAATAGCTTGGACCAAGTCCCCTGGACTTTTTTCCGATGAGAGTGACCTCCCCATCCCTCCTTTGAGGCGTCTGAGTGAATCGTCATCGACGGGGGAGGTGGCTGAAGAAGAACCAACTTCTTTAGATGTCTGGCTTGGGACCAAGGCCTGAGAAGATTACGTAGCCGAGGCGGCACTGGTCTTCTCAGATCTCTTCGCGCGTTTGATGCATACCTTCTCCAAACTCCGGTTGCATCCTTTAGCTGTGCTCTTAGCACTGGGTCTGTCACCGAAGCAAACTGGAGAGAGCCCAGTACCCTCTCCTGTTCGCGTCTTGATATCCTTTCGGAATCTAGAAGTCTCTTGACAGAGCCCACTATCTCCTTCCTTTTCTTCGTCGGGATGGAGAAACAGTGTGACAAAAGGTCCCAGTGGATTCCCAGCCACTGGAACTTTTGGGATGGAGATAGTCGAGACTTTTTTCTGTTGATCTTGAAGCCTAGGTACTCTAGGAACTGGATCACCTGACTGGAAGCTTGCAAGCATTCGGTCTCGGATGCTGCCCACACCAGCCAGTCGTCCAGGTAGGCTACTACCTGAATTCCCTTTAGGCGTAATTGTTTGAGAGCTGCGCTCGCAAGCTTCGTGAAAATCCTTGGGGCTATGTTTAGCCCGAATGGCATGGCTCTGAAGGCGTATAGTTTCCGTTGTAGCCTGAACCCCAGGTAGGGGGAGAGTCGACGGCTGATTGGAATGTGCCAATAGGCGTCTGACAAGTCTATAGAGACTGAGTATGCCCTCTTGGGCAGTAAGGTCCTTATGTGTTGCAGTGTTAGCATTTTGAATTTGCAATTCACTATGAACTTGTTGAGTGGCGACAAGTCCAGAATGACTCTGAGCTTTTCCGAGTCTTTCTTGGGAACACAAAACAGCCTCCCTTGGAATTTGATGGACTTCACCTTTCGGATCACCTTTTTCTCCAACAGTTCTTGAACGTACTCCTCCAGAACGGGGGTGGAGTGTTGGAAAAACCGAAGGCACGGGGGTGGAGTGCTGTACCAGCTCCGGCCCAGTCCATTCTTGAGTAGGCTTTAGGCCCAGGGATCGAAGGTCCAACGATCCCAAAATTTCATCAGTCTCCCTCCTACCAGTATCATTTCACTTGGACTGCCGTCCTGAGGTCTTGCCTCCCTGAACACGACCACCTCTGAATCCCCTTCCCCTTGAGGGGCGCCTAGACGAGCCTCTGGCTGCTCC
Organism: Palaemon carinicauda; assembly: GCF_036898095.1. Lineage (NCBI taxonomy): Eukaryota > Metazoa > Arthropoda > Malacostraca > Decapoda > Palaemonidae > Palaemon > Palaemon carinicauda. The sequence continues at coordinate 112,430,237 of NC_090728.1, read as the reverse complement.
TCTAGGCTTTGCTCGAAAGGAAGAAGACTGTCCTTCGAACGTTGGGGTGAATGCCGTGGACTGACCTGGCACAGCCTGGGGTACCCACTGAAAAGTGGTCGGGGTTTGTGCCACCATCTGGGGCACTGGAGGCAATGGCAATTGCAGTTGCTGTTGCTGTCTAGAGGGCTTGGCTTGCCGAGACGGTAGCCTAGTCCTCATATTCTTCCTCTTTGGTTGAGGACCCTCATCCGGGGAAGACTTTCTTTTGATAGCCAGGCCCCACTTCTGGAGAAGGTTTCTATTCTCCACGGCGGCCTTATCAACAACTTCCTTGACCACATCGGTAGGGAAAAGGTCTTTTCCCAAATGTTGGAGGAGATTAACTTCCTTGGCTCGTGCCTCACCGTAGCCCCGTTGAACACGAACTCCCTACAAGCTCTCCTTGCCTTGACGAAGCCATAAAGGTCCTTCGTCACTGTGGCTAGGTGAGTCTTAGCCCCCACCATGAACATTTCATGGACCTTGGGGTCACTTGCCATCGTCTCAAGAGTAGTCTGATGAGACATTGAGGCAGCCAGTCTTTCTTTTGTCTCGAACTCTCTTCGTAAAAGAAAGTCGGACAGCTTTGGGAGGTCCTCGCCGAATTGCCGTCCGGCAATATCAGCCTCCAACTTTCCCACTTAGAACGTCAGATGGACATCCTACCAGTCTTTGTGGTCCATAGGCAGGGCCAGCGACAAGGGTTTACACTCCTCCAGGGAGGGGCAAGGCTTGCCGGCCTCGACTGCCTTTAGGAAGGCCGCAAACCCTTTCTGTAAAAAGAGGAAGGCTCTAGCAGGAGAGGACACAAAGGAAGGGAGCTTCTTGCTCAATGCAGCTACCTTCGAGTTAGAGAAGCCCTTCTCCTTCATCGAGGATGAAAGTAAGGCTTGAGCCTTAGCGTGGTCCATGATTATGACCTCCTTCGGCTCAGTCTCCTCCCTTGAAGCTGGTTCTTTTCTCAGCCGGACATAGCAGTCCGGATATGATGCCTTGCTGGGCCAGAATTCCACCTCCTCTAGGGGAACTGAACCCAGCTTATCCGAGATGACGATCTTTCCAGTCGTCATCGGCATGTGCTCAGCATACCTCCATGGGTTAGCATCTGAGCATAAGGGAAGGTCTTTCACATTGAGCCTTTTCCGGGGCCCATGTGATTCTGCCAGGGACTGCATCCGCAGTTCCATAGCAGCCGCCTTCTCCTGATTCTCCTTCTGCATTTGTTGGATCATTCCAACAATCGAAGAGAGGGCCTGTCCTAGCTCTACTGGGAGACCGGCCGATGTTGAGGGAATAGGCTCCGGATTTCTGAACCGGAGTAGCCGACACCTCGTCGACCTCATCCTCTACGACGTCCGGGGCTTGAACTTTATCCTGACCTTCTGCCAGGAGGTCTTGTTCCAAACGCTCGTCCAAGTCAGACATCCTGTCATCTAACTGGATGTCTTGCATCGCGACCGCGACTTCAACGTCCACCTGGACCTGATCTTGGGGGATCTCCTCTTGAGGCTGGGGAATCCCTGCATCAGCTGATGCCTTGGGAAAAAGATACGCCCTAATCTTCTCACTTGGAAGATAAGGGCCAGAGGTGTTCTTTTGGAAGCCCCTTACCCAGGTACGAAGCTTCTCCCTTGCTATATCCCTTGATTCCGCCGTCCTAGGGGAATCAAAAGCCTCATTAATCAGGTTAGTGCATACAGTACATACCTGAGGGTCCCAATACTGGAGATCATCCTTGGAGACAGCGCATGCTGCGTGTCTCCTACAAAACTCATGTCCGCAGAGGTACTTGCTGCGGACGTTGCAGAAAACATGTCCGCACTTCGGAGGGTCCTCCTGTAAAGAGAAGAAATTTCCATGAGTATCAGTGAACTATGTATCACTGGATATGCATAGTACAGCATAACAATTCATAAAGGAAAGACACACACTTGTGTTTCCCTCACAACCCATTGTTGCAGCCTTCCAGATAATAAAATCAAATGGTTAATCTCTTCTAGAGTAACCAATGCAAGGTTTCCAGAGGAAACAGGTGAAGCTCACACCTAAGCAATGATTTTAAGATCCTGGATAATAGACAGGAAAGAACTCACTTTCCTATCTGTAGGGCAACAGCAAAGGGATGTGCAAGAAAACACAAAAGTGTTAGAACACACAGTGCTGTACCAAAACCCTTACCATAGTTTTCTTTTTACTGTATATGTTATACTGAAGAATACTAGTACAGTATAGGGGGATACGTGCCGGCCGGCACACACCATAACTAGCTTTAAAGTATACTACTTAACAGCTATAAGGCGGCAGAACTCTGGTTCAAATGCATGTGCCGGCCGGCAGCAACTGCCGGCCGGCAACAGCCAATGTTGGCCGGCAATGGCTGCCGGCAAGCAACTACACAAGGTAGTACCCAGCTGCCGGCCACACTCTTGGTGACCGGCAGACAAGGGCTGACATAAGCCGGCCGGCAAAGGTACAAGACCGATGCCAGCCGGCAGCAAAGAACCAGAGGACTACACCTGCCCGGCTGCCGGCCTCATAGACCGGCAGCCGGGTCGGGTACAGCACTAGAAGAAAAATAGAATGGATGCCGGGATGAGAGTGTACACTACCTCCAAGCCCAGCTATCCGAAAGAGTGCATATAAGGAAGGGGAGAATCTAATTCAGGCCTCCTGACCAATGCCGTCTGGCTCTACAGGCAGGCATGGATGAGGGACCAAGGGAGGTCCGGGCAGCACTCAAAAATATAAGACCCTTGCCGGCCAGCAAGGGGCTGAGTCAATTCCACATCATAACCTATACTAGGTCCAGATGTAGAACGACGTACAGTACTGTAATGGCTAGGCCATTACGGAGATAGAGGGGGAAGGGACAAGAGGATCCTACCAACCTTGCTTTAGTGACGGATCACCCGCAGCCAAGAAACTTATCTTAGCCTAAGGGAGATCTAAGGGGGAAGGCCAGCAATACTTGCCAGCTCCCAGAGCACCAAAGCAAGGAAGGTGTTGCTACTCCCAGGGAAAGAAACTTATCCTCCCCCGAGAACAGCAACAAGGACTAGTCTGGTAGATTACAAAAGAAGGAATCATATCCACAGAAACCTTCGGTAGTGACCTAAGGAAGCTAAGCCCCCTTTGTCTGTGTCAGGCCAGCGAGGGAGACTCTACCCCAAGCCAGGTAAACTCAGACTCAGACTAAAAAACTCTGTTGTTCTGTCCCTCTTTGAACCATACTACTGGAACAGGAAGGTACAGTAACACCCCAGTATAGTTTTATCGAAAATAAATTCGGAAAAAACCACTTAGGGATAAGCCCAAGGCTTAAACAGAGGGAAAGGGATTGCATACCTTCTCCGAAGAAAAGAAAGCAACCGGGGAGTATGATAAAGTATACTAAGGCTCCATAAGCAACTTAGCCTAGGCACCAAGAGAATCGATTACCTAAATCACCGAAACTCAATCGTATACTATCTTAGAAATATTCCACACAGTCTTAAATGTATAAAACATAGCCTAAAGCTTCAATAAAATTTTTATTACACTCGGAAAAAACAAAATCATGCATGAAGTACTAGGACCAAACGACTAGGCTACATGGCCTAGCGTAGGCCAGAATGGCGAATACTTCGCCAAAATAATACTAAGCACGAAGGAAATCCTATGTAATGCTAAATAGATAAAATTTATTAAAGCAAAACAACCGGGAATGTCGCTCTGACTAACTAAACTTATACCTAGCGAGCGACAGCGTCCAGGACGCCTCCGGTAGGCTACGGCTCTTGTATCAAAGATTAATCCTATTAATCACTCAAAAATTTACCAAGAGCCTACATTTATACATAAAAGACATTATACTCAACTTATCAGAGGCCGACGAAGACGGAGAAGCCATGAAAAGTAGAATAAATCCAAGATTTGCGAGAAACACAGGAAAAAACACCGAGTTGTTAAGCTACGCAAAAAGGAATACAGATGGCGCCAGGATTGGCGCCAGGCACGCATACGAATCGGATGATAGGGAGCCTTGGGAGCGGCTCCCACTATTTCTTTCCCGAATTCGTTTCTTGCCAATCGCCTCCTACGAGACGAAATCTCTGTCCAGGATGCAGATTGCCATGTGGCGTGTCAAGAATACGTCCTCTGATATGTCGCGATATCCCTTTCACGAGGGATACTCGCTCCAGGAGTTAGAATTCTGGTACCTCAAGGTAAATTCTCTGGGAATATCGCCGTAGTTGTAATATACCCTAGGAAGCTACCCTATAGGAACTTCCATCAGGACGACATGGCTTGAGCCCAAATATATATATATATATATATATATATATATATATATATATATATATATATATATATATATATATATATATTTATATATATATATATATATATATATATAT
>NC_090728.1:112403940-112420319 GCF_036898095.1 Palaemon carinicauda | reverse complement strand
TAAGGAGTTCTGCAAAATATAAACATATTTACAGCTAAAAACTTTATATAATATAATTGATTTCTTGACTGCAGAAGATGCAGTCAATTGCACAATGAAGTGAAACATTGAAAACATTGTTTAAACATTTTAATCACAGGTTGACATATTACATTTCCAATTCACAAACAGTCTTCATTATTTATACAGTACACACTTGTGATCACTTAATCACTTAAACACACATTATATAATACACTAATACATGAAACAATTTATGAAAAGGGTGTCTTTTTAGTACTTACTGTTATGGATGGCTAGGTGTCAGGTAGTGATTAGAGAAATGCCGGGGACTCTCCATGTTAAGAAAGAAAAAAAAAATCAAGGACAACCAAAGTAAACAGAAATAACTTCTTTAGTCCATGGAGTGAAAAACAAAGCCAAGAGATGGCAGCCACAGCATTCTTCGACAAACCCCCCTACTAAGTTTGAACGACAGGCAACAAAAAAAAATATATGCATCTACTGATCATATCTGAACACACATTATCAGACCCTCTTATGTATTCGATAAAGAAAGAATATGGTTGCAAACTTAATGCCCCAACGCATAAGGCGGTCATTCTTATTTTTCATACTACTAAGATACTTAAGAGGTGCATGATCAGTTTGAAGAACAAATTCTTTGCCATACAAAAATTCTTTAAATCTTTCTATTCCCCAAACAATAGCAAACAGTTCTTTTTCAATAGTAGAGTAATTTAATTCAGATTTATTTAATTTCCTACCTGCATAGCAAACTGGTTTAAACACACCATCATGATCCTGCAATATAACAGCACCCAAACCATGATAAGACGCATCTGTTCGCAAATAAAACTTCTTTTCTACATCAGGCAACATCATGATAGGAGATTTTAAAGGATGAGCTTTAAGATCATTGAAACATTTAAGTTGATTATCAGACCAATTCAATTTATTACTACAGTTTTTCTTCAATAAATCATTAATTGGAGCAGACAAAATAGAAAAGTTTGGAATAAATCTGTTGTAATATCCTAATGTTCCCATAAATGAACGTAAGTCCTTCTTTGTTGTTGGAACAGGCATATTAACAATATCATCTACTCTGGACCTAATAGGTGATAAACAGTTATCTCCTAGTTTATACCCAAGATACTTTATTTCATTGAATGCAAAGAAACATTTATCAGGACCAGCTGTTAGGCCATGGTCACGAAGTCTTGAAAGAACTAACTTAATATGATTTAGATGATTACTCCAGGATTTACTGAAAATAACAATGTTATCAAAATAACAAGATACATTTGCTAATCCTGACAACACCTTTCGCATCAATCTCACGAATGTTGCACATGCGGTTTTAAGACCAAATGGCATCACTTTAAACTCCATTAACCCATACTTGGTAGAAAAAGCTGTAAATTTCATAGCTCTAGGATCTAATGGAACCTGCCAGTACCCCTTACATAGGTCTAATTCAGTGAAATATTTAGCGCCATTCATTTTATGTAAATCGTCATTTATACTAGGCATCGGTTCTGCATCAAATTCAGAATGTTTATTAAGAGCTCTAAAATCAACACAAACGTATACTTCCATTAGGTTTCCGTACAATAACAACGGGTGAACAATAATCAGAAGTTGAAGGTTGAATAATATCCATATCAATCATTCTATCTACCTCCTTATTGAATTCATCGAGCAAACTTAAAGGAATTGGGTAATTCTTAGCTCTGATTGGTTCATCACTTTGCAATTTTATATTATGAGAAATAGTCTTAGTACGACCAGGTGTATCACTCATGAAGTCTGTAAATGACTTCAATAAACCTTCAAGATCATTAATTTTATCAGATGACAAAGATTCACAAAAGTTATAATTACTAGAGTCTTCATCTCTTGATGGCAATTCACAACAATTATTGTCAGTAATGGCAATAACAGGCTTTACTTCAGCTTGAAGAGCTGAAAACAAATTTGATGAATTTAAAAGACCATTTACTTCTTGTTGAATTACACTAACCTTAGATCTTCTATGATAAGTCTTAAGCATATTTACATGATATAACTTTAATCTACTTCCTACTTTGACATAGTAATCAACACCATTAGAATGGACATCAGTGATTATATATGGACCTTTCCATTGCATAAGGAATTCATCATTAACTTTGAATTTACGAGAGGTGGTTTTCTTATCAAAATACTCTTTATATTTCTTGGCACTAACCTTGGCATTATTTACTGCAACTTCAGCCATGCTCTGCAATTTATCTCTAAGGTTAATTATGTATTGATAACTAGTAGTTAATTCTCCATCAATACTATTATTAGATACCAATTCATGCAAAATATGTAATGGACCTCTTACATTTCGACCGTACAGCAATTCAAAAGGACTGAACTTTAAACTATCATTTGGAATTTCCCGATATGCAAATAAGGCAACATTAATGTATTTATCCCATTCATTCGGATTATCAATACAAATTTTCTTTAGCATATTTTTCAAAGTTCCATTCATACGTTCAACCATTCCGTTACAAGATGCATGATAAGGAATGGTGTAAATGGCTTTGATACATAATAATTTATTAATTTCAGACATAAGATCAGACTTGAATTGAGAGCCACGATCACTAAGGATTTCTTTGGGTATACCAACTCTACAAAATATCTCCATTAATACCTCCGCTACAGAAACTGTATCAATATTGCGTAAAGCAACTGCTTCGGGATACCGAGTAGCCATATCTATCACCGTAAGAATATACTTATGACCTTTCTTAGTACAAGGAGTGATAGGACCAACTAGATCAATAGCAATACGTGAAAAAGGTTCATTCACAATGGGCATTGGCACTAAAGGTACTTTCTTTGGTTTACTGCTGAACTTTTGACACGAATGACAAGATTTACAAAATCTATGTATATCTAAGCTTGCCCTCGGCCAATAGAATTTCTGCATGATCTTATCTATAGTCTTACGAGATGAAAAGTGTCCCGCCAACAAAGACTCATGTGCTAACTTCATTATTATATTACGGTACTGAACTGGCACAACTAACTGTAATTTTCCCACATCTTCAGGTTTACTACTTTCAAGACACTTGCGATATATTAAATCTCCAATATTTACGTACTTAACTGTCCGACATTTTAAGGTTACACTTTCTTCGTTATCAAGCAACTTACGGATACTAGCAAGTGAAGGACATTCTTTTTGATACTCACTAAATTCATCAGAATTAAGACCATATTCCTAATCCAAAGATTCAAGATTACTAGACATAGGACGTTCCTTTACTTTATCCTTAGCTTTTGCTCTCGTTACAACATTAACGTTAACGTTACGATCAGAAACAAACTCATCACCGTTTATTAAACTTAAAGCTGCATCAACATTATGTTTAAGTCCAGGTATAAGACCAATAATGACATCTGCGCAACGTATGGGGGCAACAATAGCTTTAACATTACCAGAAAAGAATTTAGACTCAACAATTGTATGCACTGTATTTAGGTACAAAAGTCTACCAAGATAGTCACTTTTCTGCCTCTAGGGTAATTTAAAGGTACTAATGTATCTCTAACAACCACGGTATTTCACCCAGTATCAAAAACTATCTCAACTGACTGGTCAAAAATCTTTCCATCGGTATCAGTTACACAATTATGCAATTTTTCTTCACGGCCAAGTACTACACCTATTTTAGGCACTACTTTATCAGATTTCTTATTTAATTTGTACACAGGGCAATTAGGACGAATATGACCAACTTCACCACAAGGATGACATTTAACATTAGAATCAGATTTAGTTACCGAATTCGAAACTTTAGGAGACTGTAATATTATCAGCAAGAGGTTTAGCATGAGGTTTAGAGGGAATCTTATCATTACTCTTACGGCATTTCTTCATACCATGAGCAACTAGATATCTATCTGCACTCTCAGCAAGTTGACATGAATTCTGAAGTAACTGTTCTAGCAAAAATGAACGAAGATCATGAGAACATCTAGACAACATTTGATCAAAAATCATAAAATCTCTAACAGATTCATAATTGTTCCCTACATTTGCAAGTTCCAACCACTTATCAAAATATTGTCCCAATTTACAATTGAACTGTACAAAACTTTCGTCAGTATCAATAATAGAATCTCTAAACTTCCTTCGATATACATTGGAATTTATGTGAAAAGCTTTAAGCAGAGCTTTCTTAAGTGAAACAAAGTTATTGACAATATCGCTAGACAAGCTACAATAAATTTTCAAAGCTCTACCACGCAATAGAGTTCCCAATAACATTGAATAATCATCTTCTTTCCATTTGTAAAATTTCGCTAATCTCTCAAAGCGATCTATGTACAAGTCTATTTCGTCTACGGTCTCGTCAAATGGTGGAATTTTAGGCAAAGAAGACCTTAAGGGATCAACAATGGGATTAGGATCTGGAGTGTAATCAGGACTAGATTTCAATTTAAGTAACTCTAATTCATGTTTTCTCTCCTCGTCTGCTTTCTTTCTCTCTCTCTCTAGTTTATCTAACTCACGCTTTGCGACTCTTTCTTCTCTTTCTTCGTCTGCTTTCTTTCGGATCTCGTCATATTCTATCTGAAGCTTTAACTGTCTATGTACAAATTCATCAATTTGAGTACCAGTAAGGCCTTGTTTAATTGCACTGTCAATTAATGGTTTAACATCCATAATGAAAATTAAAAATTTACACACGATAAATAAACATACGTCCAAGTTGTATTCCCTTGAAAACAAGTGAACGACGATTAGAAAATTACACTACGCGAGTAATCAAACATTGGAAAATTCAAACACTACCTAATAAAGGTGAAGTTTAACTTTGACCCACGCATAAATTATTTAACAGACTGCTAAGAACTAGTCACTTAAACAAGCCTATTATAAGACTAACGCAGTTACATTGTTAGCAAACACCGAATCTCAAAACTAATTCATAATGTATTGCTGTAAACAACTTGCGCAAACAACTTTATATAAGTTTAAGAACGTACACAAAAATTAAGCATTTAATCAGATACTCAACCTCTAATTAATGCAATCATAATAATACTAATGCAAAAGTTATTGCAAGCATATAATCAAGATACTTAACCTCTTAATTAACGCTCTATACAAAAACGCATTACAACACAAAAATAAATATTTTTAAGTCACAAACAGGACAGCGACATACCACCAGCTACAAATTTTCCATAACAAACTCCTTTTTAACAATTTCAAGGTCTTACCTTACTTCCATAAAATCAAAAGGGAAGAAACAAGACTCCATTAGAAACCAACAAATACCTGGGGTCCAAGTCCGACACTTCTCTTATCAAGTCCTGGTACCTACTTAACAAAACAGAAAACAGAAAACATTACATTCATGAACAGTTTATCCTACTCACTGCGCCAATTGTCGAGTTATGGTCTTTAGATTTTATATGCCATGAACTCTGGTTCTTTTAAAAACATATTTGACTGTTCACTTTTAAGTTTCCTTGTTTAATATTTTGATATAAAGGTATAACATGAAAAATTCTATTAACTTGAAATATATTTACAAACTGAAACAAACAAAATTAACAAACTTCATGTTTAACACCAGGAATCATAATAATATATAGATATATTGAACATCTAGCACGTATAATCAGGATCAGGAAAAGTACTGCGCTTGATTACAGTCTGACGAAGAATCAATTGTGTCATGATGAAATATTTCAAGATCCAATGACCAAGAGTCTAAGGTTTAGGACCAAGTATGCAGAAGACTGATCCAGGTCAAAGGACTGATCCAGGTCTAAGGATTAATCCAGGTCTAAGGATTAATCCAGGTCTAAGGAGTTCTGCAAAATATAAACATATTTACAGCTAAAAACTTTATATAATATAATTGATTTCTTGACTGCAGAAGATGCAGTCAATTGCACAATGAAGTGAAACATTGAAAACATTGTTTAAACATTTTAATCACAGGTTGACATATTACATTTCCAATTCACACAGTCTTCATTATTTATACAGTACACACTTGTGAACACTTAATCACTTAAACACACATTATATAATACACTAATACATGAAACAATTTATGAAAAGGTGTCTTTTTAGTACTTACTGTTATGGATGGCTAGGTGTCAGGTAGTGATTAGAGAAATGCCGGGGACTCTCCATATTAAGAAAGAAAAAAAAATCAAGGACAACCAAATAAACAGAAATAACTTCTTTAGTCCATGGAGTGAAAACATATCCAAGAGATGGCAGCACAGCATTCCTCGACAATATATATATATATATATATATATATATATATATATATATATATATATATATATATATATATATATATGTATATATGAGTAGGTTATGGAATAAGCTGGTATAAATAATGAATTGTTGATAAATATTATTATTACTAAGCCCTGAAAATTTTAATACAGACTTTAAGACACATCTACTAGGAGTGTAATTCAGAACCGCAGTGGCTGCAGTTCGTTGAAATAACTAAACATGTTATAAAAGTTGAAGTCGGAGAATATTTTTAAATCATTGAGATAGCAATGAAATGAGAATCATTCCGATAGGATGGATGATAAGTAATCATAGAAATGTTCTCATAATAGCTACCAGTTTGACAAAAATGGATAATCTAAAGCTTTTAAGACCACATTAGCTTTTTTTTTTTTTTTTTTTCTTTGAATTTAACTGTCAGTGATGGATGAGGACGATTAAAGTTATCAAATAGAAAGCAGCAAAGTGATGGGCTATTGTTATGCAGGAAATCTTGAAATATGGTCCCAAAAGTCCAACTGAGTGATTGGCTACACTATTGAATGTACATCGCGTGAGAGGAACAATTTCCCCATTGTTGAAGCGGGAATATCTTATCGTGAATAATAGGGTCATAACATTTGCTTTTTTATTTCTTGCACGATTGATGGTAGGCTTTTAAACTAAGTTTTAAATGTTGTCTAGTCCCATGGAGATAATTAAAGTGTATTTGTTGCCGAAAGTATTCATGATTCAGAAAAATTATGTGGTAGAACATTGTTCTTGGTTGTTGTAAAATGGAAAATGCATCGATATCTATTATGTGCTAAAGAAGGATTTAAATTACAGATTACTAGCACACTGCCTAGAATAAGTGTATGACATATCATTTGCCCCGGCTTCTATCATCACTTATACTTATATCTTTGTTCTGGGATTGAGGTCTGCCATGTACCTTTACTAATTATATCCTTACCTAAATGTTCCTTTTATTTGTAGTAAAATAATACCAGAATTTTAGCGCATGTATGTTCCATGAATTTGTATTTCATATAAAACATGTATGTATGATCTTTAAAGTAGTTGAACATTAGTTTCTAAAATTACACATATTGTTTTCATCCATTTACTAATTTCGTCACGCATCATCGCATATACATTAATACTCAACATTTTTATTTTTAGTTATCCCTTTACTCAACTGTATGTAATCTTGAATGGCCCTGCAACATTGTGTAATCAGGTAAGTGATGTTTGTCAGGAGTATCAATATAATGCAATACGTTGGTTCTTTGCGGAAAGCAGCTTTCTCTTCTTGCTTAAAGTAAGTAGTATTCGCGCATGCGTGGAAGCCCACCTGAATGTATTTTCAATGCATATTTTTGCAAAAAATGTGTCTTGAGTCTCACCTCATAAGACAAAGTGCTCCTGCCCATTCCTGCTGGAGATCATTGTCAGACGAACAAAAGATAGTTACTTATACCGAGGAAGGCATCCAGGTTTTGCATGCGAGAGAAATTTGCATTTTTTTTTTTTTTTTTTTTTTTATAATTTCCTTGACCATGAGAACAGAATCCTAGAATACAGAGAACAGAATCAGTTGCAAAGACTGTGAGAGATAGTCGAAAGCAACAGTGGAAAATTAATGCTGAAATTTATTTGAGGGAGAAATTGGGAATAATGTGGATTTTTTAGGACCATTTAATGCCATTCTAACACCTTCTAAAAAGATAACAAACACCTCAAACGTCCAGAACTGTCGTCCTAACCACGTCATGATTCCTCGCTGCTGGGAGGAATGGTGGCTGGTGCAACACAAACATACACTACCGGGGTCTAGCGACGGCGGGCAGGGCACTCGGTCGGGACTACGGTCCACCCCAAAGCCAAAGCAAAATCCTTCAAAAGAAGGCAACCGTGTTACCCCATAAGAATGGGAAAAAGGCACGCTAATAGATGATGTTAATGTTTTCCGAAGAAGCTTACTCAAGTGATATTATGGAGACAGAAATCACCCTGCAATATGAGATTAAGATACCTCAATCTTATTAATCGGAATTCTATTGTGGTCAAACTGGCGAATTTATAGAAAAAGCATATTAACAGATATATATATATATATATATATATATATATATATATATATATATATATATATATATATATATATATATATATATCAAGTTATAAAACTATAACAGGGTTTCGAAATGCTTCATGTATTCACTATTTGAGAATAATGTTATTAGGATTGTAGTCTATATTTCTAGTGTAGCATTGATGATGATCTACGTACATATTGCATACAAACCATGTTGGATGTTTCCAGAACAGGGGTGACTCTTCAGGTCGATCGTTTGTTTACATGTAGAAGGTTCCACATGTTTCAGTATGATTCAGGTATGTTCCCAGTTAGCTAGTTGTGTCCCCAAAGTGCCCTCTTCATATTTTCTGAAATATCATAAAAGATTGTGTCTACAAGTTTATTAACATGATGGCAGACGAATGGAGATTGGATTCACCTAAGTCTACATTGAAGAATGCAGATTTTTTGAGTAAGCCAGGAATTGCTACTGCTACAGTGAGGGCTTGAGCGACTGTGACTGTGAATGTAAAGGGAAGTGAATTTATTTTTCAATTATCGGGGAAATATAAATTCAGTAACTTTTAGAAGTAACAATCCAGCGTAACAAGGTACCAGAAGTACATTTTAAGTGGAACACGTTTCTCGATAGTTACGATCCTAATTTAAGTGGAAGTTATAAGAAATGGCGTTACCTGTTAGTTGTTTATTAGGTTGCATCTGGTGTGTCTACAAAGTATAAAGCTGTCTAGCAAGCAACTGTTTGATACTCTACAGGGAACGATATTAATTTTGTGGCTGAACCCTTTCCTTGGAAGAAGACAGATGAAACTGATATGACAGAGAAAGAAAGGAAGTAGGCAAATGATTTATTGCTTATGATTGATTAGTATTGTACTCCCCGTCATTCTTAGGTTGTGATGTCGTGCCAATTTTAGAATACGTCGTGATCCACACCTTTTGATGCTTTTATCACTAAGCTGAGAAATAAAATGGTGCCATGTAACTACACTAATTTTGACCGTGCTATTTGTGATAAGATTTATTCCCCCGAAATGGGCAGCTCTAGGAGTTGCTGCTTCAGGAGTAAAACTTTGTTTTAAAGAAGGCTTGCATTATTCGTAGAGCATATGAGGAATCGATGATTCATGTAAAAGAATTAAGTGGAGTTAGTGTAAAATCTATCGAGAAAGTGGACAAAGGTCAGCAAAAGAATAATTTCAAAATGAGAGAGCAGAAGAGCATAGAGAAGGAATTTGAGATGAAGAATGAAGCAAAGCCACAAAGTAAAAAGACGGTAAAAAACTGCAAATTTTTGGTACAAATGGCTAAATATGTAAAAGCTGCAATAAAAATGAGCACTTTTCCGTAAAATCTAAAATGCCAATGGTAGAGTCAGTAGCGATGTAGTGAGAAAATGTGGCTGTCCGCAGTGAAATGAAAAGGTGACTCGAGATCATACCAGTGGTGAGAGCCAATAACTGCAACATACAATTTTTGCTTGACTCCAGAACAAGGGTCAACTGTATTAACATAAGATACTTCTGCAGACACCAACCTAAGAGAATCTCTACATATGGAACTTTGCAGAAAAAAAAGGATATGGAGAGGTAGAACTCCTGGTAACTAATCCTAAGGCTAAAGGAGATTATACAGGGATATTTTCTGTTGTCTGTAATCACCTGTCATCACTCTTTGAGGCATTATGTGATGATAAAGGAAGAAAAATTTCAATGCTAGCGTAGAGGCAAATGACGAGCTTTGGGATCTTGGTGAAGTGATTTTGACTGTCGACCCAAAAATTTCCCCTATTTCTATACAGAAGACAGAGAAAGAGAAAGTGAATGAACTGATAGAACATAAAATCCTAGTTCTGGTAGATGAACCTACTAAATGACTTTCACAAATGGTGGCTGGTAGAAAGCCAAATGCGAAAATAAGTGTTTGTGTTGACACTCAACCACTAAATACAGCTCTACAGCGTGAACTCTACTGACTACCGACTTTCGACAATGTTCTTCCAAAGCTATTAAATATGAAGATTTTTAGAAACAGACCAAAAAGAAGCATTTTAGCACATAAAACTTAATGAACAAGGCTTCCACATGGTCTAAAAGTAATGAGTGACATATTTGAAAAGAAACTTCATCATGCACTTGTCAATTTGGATGGTATTGCCAGCCACTCATTGAGATACTACCGCTAGAGAGTTATGGGGGTCAATTGATTAGCCAGATAGTACTACATTTGATTCCTCTCTCTAGTCACGGTTCACTTTACCGATGCCGACACATACACCGAATAGTCTAGCCTATTCTTTACAGATTCTCCTTAGCCCTCATACACCTGAAAACACTGAGGTTACCAAACAATTCCTCTATACCTAAGGGGTTAACTACTACACTGTAATTGTTCAGTGGCTAATTTTTTCTTGGTAATGGTAGAAGAGACTCGTTAGCTATGGTAAGTAGCTCTTCTAAGAGAAGGACACTCCTAAATCAAACCATTGTTCTTTAGTCTCGGATAGTGCCAGAGCCTCTGAACCATGGTCTTCCACTTTCTTGAGTTAGAGTTCTCTTGCTTGAGGGTATACTTGGGCACAGCATTCTATCTAATTTCTCTTCCTCTTGTTTTGTTAAAGTTCTTATAGTTTATATAGGAAATATTTATTTCAATGTTGTTACTGTTCTTAAAAATATTTTATTTTTCCTTGTTTCCTTTCCTCATTGGGCTTTTTTCCCTGTTGGGTCCCCTTGGCTAATAGCATCCTGCTTTTCCAACTAGGATTGTAACTTAGCAAGTAACAATAACAGCAGCAACAATATTGCTGTGCTAGGACATCAAAGCACCAAAGGAGAAGGGGAAAAGGATCATGTAGAGAATTTTGAAAACATGGTACAATGATGCAAGGAGAAGCACATTATCCTGAACCAAAGAAAATGCACCTAAGACATGATGAAATTGAATTTTTTATGCACAGATTGACAAATGATGGTATGAAATCCAGCTAAGAAAAAGTTCGGACAATTAGAGAAATTACCAATCCAGGAAATATCACCAGAGTCCATAGCCTCTGTGGCATGGTACAGTATTTAGCCTGTTTTACTTTGAACCTTGCTTAGGACCTAAAATCAATCCATAGTTTGCTAAGGAACAAGATTGATTTGTCTAGTCTGAAGAACATGACGAAGCCTTCAAGCAATTAAAACAAAATATGTGCAAGTCATATACTTGCAATTTAAGATCCTGACAAGGAACTGGTTCTTCAAGTAGGTAGTTCAGAGAAAGGCCTAGAATCTGTACTATTCTTGGACAGAAGGCCAATAGAATATACTTCAAGAAATTTCAAATCGAATGAACATGGATGATCTTTGCCAATAGTTTTTGGGTTAGAGAAGTTTGATCAGTATTTCTTCAGAAGAAATATGATAATCCATAATGACCATAAACCACTTAAAGCTAATTCATCAAAACCCTAGCTTTTTTGCTGTGATTAGGAGTTTGTATGGATGAAATGAGAGAAATTATATCTGGCAGATATGTAAAGTCGAGCTTAATCAGAAGTAAAGGGTGATACACCAGATCCAAGAAACTGTTAACTTATGCATCAATGTGTACCTGGTAGAGATAGAGGATGGAAGAAATCCTGGAGATAACTGCAAGTGGTCCACTCTCTCAACAACTGATAGATTATATCATGCATGGTTGGCCAGAGTTCAGACAGGAAGTAGCTGATGAAGCCAAAACTTTATTTTTTTTCGAGACACTTATACAAAGGTGAAAGGGTTTTTATGCCAAAATGCTATTGTCCATTGGTTAAATAGCTACTGCAGCCTACCAGAAAGTTATTATCCTTTGATTAAAAAGCTACTGCACACCACTCAAAATGCTCCAGAAACAATGATGAAGCAGGCAAGAGCAACTCTCTATTGGCCTGGAGTGCTCAAAGAATTGAAAGAATGGCAACAAAAGTCAAAGTTGCCAAGAGCTAAATTCAGCCAACAGAAAAGAGCCGCTTATCACACAGGATTTATCAAGTCAACCCTGGGAGAAGATTGGATGCAATTTATTTGAGCTAAAAGGCCGTGACTATCTTGTAGTTGTTGACCATTGTACCGATTTCATCAATTACCTGAAAACTCCAACAGCAAAGAAATGTTACTCATGGAATTGAGATGATGTATACTAGACTTCGAAGGCCTAATACTAGAGGTGTACCATTCTAGGCAGTATATCTTACCATGCTAGGCAGTATACCTTACCGTGCAAGGCAGTATATCTCACCGTGCTAGGCAGTATACCATACCGTGCTAGGCGGTATGTCTCAGTACTGTGATAGGCGGTATGTCTTTACCGTGGTAGGCGGCATATCTTTACTGCTCCCGGCAGTATATCTTTACCGTACTAGGCGGTATATCCTTACCGTGCTAGGCGGTGTATCTTTGAATACGGTGTTAGACAGTATATCTTAGAATGCTGTGCTAGGCAAAATATCTTAGATTACCATGCTAGGCAGCATATCTTTACCGTGCTAGGCTGTATATCTATAAAACACGAAGTAGGAGATGATGAGTGGAAGTAGGAGATGATGAATGGAGAAGTATTGATTTAAAAGCTCAAGACAGAGACGACTGGCGAAATCTAACCGAGATGGAGATGATAATAATGATGATGAATACTTTGGTGAGGGATAATGGTTCACAGTTTTTCCGTTGCGAATTCTAGATCTTCATAAAAAAAGGGAACATTGCCCACTAAACGTCATTATCTTATCACCAGCAAGGCAATGGAAAGGCCGAGGCTGCAGTAGAAATAATTAAGAACCTAATGAAGAAATATTCAAAAGAATGTTCGAACATGTACCTTGGACCTTGGACTACTCGAACAAAGAAGTATGCTGAAACAAGAATCTGTTAGTCCTACTGAAGTGATGTTTGGCGGAAAAAAATGTGACTTAACTGCTGGTGAAACAGATGAAAGAGGAAAATCATGCCACTAAGTTGCAACGAAAGTTAATATGAAGAAGTCATACAACAGGGGAGGTAAAGTGTTACTATAACTTTGTATTAATCATTATATGTCCTGGAAGAATGCCAATATTGAGTGATTTTAGAAAGCAGGGAGAATCATAAAACCACTAGATAAAAGAAAATATTTCATCCAAGGCCAGGATG
Organism: Palaemon carinicauda; assembly: GCF_036898095.1. Classification (NCBI taxonomy): domain Eukaryota; kingdom Metazoa; phylum Arthropoda; class Malacostraca; order Decapoda; family Palaemonidae; genus Palaemon; species Palaemon carinicauda. Next base: position 112,406,764 of record NC_090728.1, on the reverse strand, counting down.
GAGGAACTTATGTCAGAAATTGATTTAATTTGAGACCAAGATCTGGGACATTTGAACCAGAACCTGATCCATATCTCTACCAGAATCAAAGTCAACTCTAGCATACTGACAAATACCTAAATACCAGAACGAAACAGCTATACCTAGCAAGACAACCCATATTGAACCTGATCGTCAGCCCAGTGACGGTAATACTCATCATCTCGGTGAAACCATTCGGTCTGGAAGTCCAAAGTAGATAAGTCCGAGGAACATGAAACCTGCAAGACAAGCAGAAAAAGCTATGACTGTAGAACGACCTCAAAGTGAAAGAAAAGCCCTAGTAAAACTGAGAGACTATATTTGGAAAGGGAATGATCAAATTTAACTTATATGAATTATCAAATCTAATGTAATCTAAATGAATATGAATTATCAAATCTAATGTAATCTAAATGACTTGTGTAAATTATAAGAAACTTAGATTTTGATCTTGAGGACAAGTAACAAACTTCATCTTAATTTAGAATAAGAGGGATGTTGATGATTTACGTACATACTGCGCACAGACCGGTCGATCGTTTGTTTACATGTAGTTGGGTCCACATGTTTCTGCATGATTCTAGTATGTTCCCTATGTGTATATATAAGGCTGATAACTGTGAATGCCCTCAGTTCTGTTCTCTTAAATCATTCAACCAGTCAGTTAGTTTGTATCTACATATTGCTCTATTTATATTTCCAGGTAAATTATAGAAGTCTGTGTCTATCGAGATATAATAAACCACCTAATAACTGATATAGAAATGTGTGTCATTTCTACATCGTCTACCGCTTGTGCCAATAACATTCATATATTAACAAACATCTTCTAATACATACGAGTATATACAAGAACATAACAAACATCCTCCCTCTGTTACGTTGTCAAGTACACTACAACAGAAAAATAACAGTATCCCTTTCTTAGACGTTTGATTTGTTAGACACCCCAGCTATTAGGAGTTTCGTTTGTTAGAAACCCAGCTATTTAATATTCGGAAAGTATACGCGAGTAACTTATCATAAGTACATTTATCTTGAAGATATTCTAAAAACGTAATACCATCTATATTTTCTAGCATCTGGAAGCTCAACAAATTTATAGCCCTGAGTACACAGAATATGAGTTAACCAAAATATATGAAATGGCGAGTAATATAGGCCGTCCTCAGTAATCCAACTTATGTAGTTTGAAAAATGTGTTTATTCAAAATAACTAAGTAATAAGGATGCCATAATATACAATGTAATATGTTTTGAATTTAATTAATTTCATTTAGGCCAAATATCGAGTTATCTATTGGCTTAGCGCTAGTCATAGAATTAACTGGTTAAAAGACCTCAGAGTAATTCATGTTAATGCCTTCACCCAGAGAAATATCCTGGAGGCAGAATCAATAACCTGTATTAAAGGGGAAATATGAATATCGGCTATAGCTTTTTTTTCCCATTAACCCTTCATAATCCACTTATCGTAAATCTGTCTTATCCAAGGCCATCCAAACGCCGACCTTATTGGGAATCCATGTTCCATGTAAATACGATAAATGTGTGTTGTAAATATCGTTGCGTTTGAAGATATTGTTAGAAAAGAGAAAGAATATCTATAATGTAAGGGATACAATTGCGAAGAAGGGTCCTAGCTTGGGTGGAGAGGGAGCGTAGGTACTGATCATATATACTGTGTATGGTTAGTCTCTAGGGCATTGTCAGGCTATAGCATAGTCATTATTCCTTACCTCTGCTATTCATGAGCGTCTTTAAACCTTCAAACCATTAATTGTTTGTAATTAAAATAATTCTTTTCTGGCACATACTAATTATATTCCAACAATAATCGATGTAAATAATTAAGTTTTGTTTCTTGGAATAATTAGGTAAAAATATTATTCATGCTTAGAAACGAAAAAAATATTTCCATGTGATGAGGTTATCAAAATTTTATCTTCAACCGCAAGCTCCAAATTGTTATGGTTTCAATATCTATCAAAATATAATTATAATTTGTATTATTTACTTTCGAGGATAAAGTGATATAAGTATTTCAACATTTATGAAGTTAAGAAAATAAAACCTTGGAGATTTTCTCAGGTTAGCTATTGTATTATACTGTATATCTGATTCGGATATGCATCTATATATGGATCTGAAGGAGGTTGTGGAAGAGAGAGAGAGAGAGAGAGAGAGAGAGGGAGAGAGAGGGGGAGAGAAATTCTATAACAAGTGCATGAGCGTGTATGAAATACACGTGCATTACATGACTCAATCCCTGAAACAAACATATATGTGAAATAGGTCACCCTTCCCTAGAGAGGTGAACTGTAGGCAGGTCATCTTGCAGGAGATACGCAGGTTTTAGGTGATCAATGGTCACCCAGTCCTCTTTGACGTGATTGTTATTATGGCTTGCGGCTTGCGATGGATAGCAAGGAAAGGGTCCCTTGTAAGGGGGTGTCAGAGGCAGCATGCAAGTGTCTGTGCGCACAAAGACGTGTTGTGGTGTTTAAATCTTTACCTCCACCAACGAAGTTGGCAGGATGTTATGTTTTCACCCTTGTTTGTCCATTTGTCATCCTGTCTGTTTGTTTATTTGTGAACAGCTTCCTGGCCACAATTTTACTGATAAGGTAGTGAAACTTTCAAGAATTAATTGTTATGTTAAGCTGTGGAAATGATTCAATATTGAAATTCCTAGGTCAGAGGTCAAGTTCGACCAAAAGGTCGAGAAATAAGCTGCCGTGGTGGAAGTCTGCGCTCTCAGAGTACTTTTTAAGTTCAGTATGTGTTGCTTCACTTGGGGAGT